>NC_143587.1:72570633-72873663 GCF_048544385.1 Mastigoproctus giganteus | reverse complement strand
GAAGTCAGGGTTATTTCATTCTCCATAAAGATATGGAATCTTGTGCAAAATCGAACTGTTGCTGAAGATGAGCACAGAAGCAGACTATTTCTTGCGAGAAATAAGACAGGAGTGGGTTTAAAAGGAATGAAATTAACTAGGTTTTTGTTCTCCTTCATTGGAGATGGGTGGTATTCATCATTTAAGGAACTGGCGATGGATATTCAAAAATCTGTCGCTGTTTGTGCAGAGCACGGTTTGTCGAACTAGAAAGTGGAATAGTCTACTATCATCAGTAGAACTACGGATAAGAATTGCCTTCAAATGGGAGGAGACCTTAATACGTATGTATGAAAAAACAGTGAGCAAAGGAACAGAACTTTGGGGTGCTTAAGCATTAGTTAAGAAATTAAAAGATGAAAGCCATCTACTGCCACCCAAAGTGAGCAGTCAGAGAGGAAAGTGGTTATCCAACTGTAATAATTGGAAGGCAGACCTGAGATATAAACTTTCTTGGAAGGCATTTATACAAAATACGACAGAAAAATTTGAAAAGCTTGAGCTTCTCAAATTTTCCATCGAATCTGTCCAAAAGAACCGGCGGATCAATTCTGCAATCAGAAGTAAAGTTTCAAGATAGTATAAAAGTTCACGGTGAAGGAATTCTCCATTACCTTGGAAAATGTTGAAATAGGCACAATAGGATTACAATTCAAAGAAAAGGATTTGTCATCCTCTTCAGGAATTTCCAATCAGCGCGGATAGCACAGTAGCTATAATCACCGTCTTCCATACTGGATGGAAAAGGCCTCCAGTCAATGACTGGAGGACGCTTTATGGGCTCTTTTCAATCTGTGGCTGAGTTAGTCGGTCTCAGGAGAGGGAGCAAGGTTTTTCTCCCGGAAATTTGGATTTTTCATGCAGCAAAACAGGCTACTGTGTAGGATCGGCTAAGTTCTTTTGCTGTTGTGTTGTCCTCCTCTTTCATACAGAGGAAAGTGAAGGACTATGCTTGAATCAATCCAAGATAAGATTTTGACAGTGGAATAATGTAGTGATAGGTTTATTCAACAGATATTTCACTCAAGTTTTCACTGGGTGTTTCAAAACGATAAAAACATTTTACTAAAGGGTTAAAAAATTTTAACTCCAAAATAATTTAGAAATTATTAGAAACACTTCTAAATATTACTTCAGGCGATGCCGGGTATTTCGACTATTTTTCAAACAGAGAGATGTTCAAAATTTTAGAATATTGACAATTCCACACCAATTATCTCGCATAAGTTATCACAAAATTAGAGAAAGAAAGCAAAAAAAAAAAAAAAAAAGCTGTGGCAATACCAGGAGATATCTATTTTGTACATAATCATTCAAGGAACAAAAAAAAAAAGTTGATAAATTTGGATTTATCTAAGCAGAAACAGTGAATGTACTCTGTCCCAGCCAGAATACCCTTATACAACAAAAGTGAAATGCCTGCCTTATGACAGTTTCACCTGTCAACACAAGGACAGTGACACGAAGGTCAGGAATAACCAAAGGACGCCAGGTCTGATGATTTTTGTACCGCAATAAAGGCAAACATTAAAATTTAAACATTGTTTGCCAGTGGCATTGACCCTAATGATCTTGATGCTATGTTTAATATCCAAGGGGCTTTTCGATGACTGGAAGGCACATATTTTCTCATTCCTTATTTGTTTTCTTAAAGACAGCAATGGAACTAAATAAGTTCGGCACTTCTGTCTGATATTAATCATTTTAAAAATGTTCCGCACCTCATTGGCCAAGAGGATAAGAATGTGGGAATGCTATCTTAATGGTGTATGTTTAGTATGCAGAACATGCAGCATATGGATCATTTTTATGTATGTATTTTGTCTCAGAGAATATTAACTTCCATAATAGAAGTTACTTCATCAAATTATTTGACAGATAACGTTACTGTTCTTCTCTAATTTTCTTACATTTTCAGTTCGAGCGTTTAACCTCTGTTGCCCTCCCTTGATTTCATAATTGAAGTTCGGCTACCTCATTATCTTCTCAAAGTAATTTGAGTGGTCGTTTTTTATCGAGAGTAATTAAGTGTGTCAAGATGTTTTTTAAAGTTATTCAATAAAATACAATGAGGAAGTATTATGCCAAAACGAAAGAACACATTATTTGTCGTCCCTGTTACAGACTTAATATTATTCCTGATTTTTTTATATATATAACATTCATTGGAGAGGAGGGGGATTTGCATAAAAAAATATTTTATCTTATTATAATAAATGACATTGTTCAAATTTTTGTCAACAGTTACGGCAGTCGCAATTGAAATTATTGATATATATTTGAAATTATGTATTTTGCGAAGCTCTTACAACTATTGGTTATCTTTTCTTTTCTTTTTTTTCTTATTATGAGAAAGGATTATGATTGTGACTCATGATTACTCGTTGAAAGTAATCATGAGTCACACCAAATTACTTTCTACATTTCTTTCTTAGAAGGAAAATAACCAGAAACGCTTGTTGTACTCGCATTTCAGCATTAATTTTCATTATTTTTAAGAATAGTATCGGAGGGTTAAAAAAAATTAATAATGGCGATCCTATGTATAACAAAAACTGTGATCCTATGTATAAAAAAAAAAGAATTTATTTCCGTCTATCTCACTGATCTTCCTCTCTGATGACGTGCTGCTGGCGGTGCACAAAATAGAGTAACTTTTGGATGTCCATTAACGACAAGCCAGCACAGAGAATCCATAGGATAACTGGATAATCAGTAGGATAAATATGCCCTAAATGTATATTTTTACTACGAATTATATAGTTATTACTTAATTATAATTATATAGTTGCGCGTAGAGTGATATACATCGTGTTTGGGGAACACAAACTACAAGAGGGTGAGAAAAATTATCGTGCAATTATTGTAATTTCTATCTTTATCAAAATAGGTTTGCTGTAAAATGAAAAACAAGAACAAGCATTTCGATGATTCAACTAGTACCAAATGATGTATAATAACAGAATTTGTCTACACAAAATCTAAAGAAATCCTTCACGAATATTGTTAGGCTATAAGCCCTCCCGTGTAGTACAGTGGTAAAATCACCATCCTCCCATACTGGGTGGAAAAGGCCTGAGCTCGAATAGCGTCAATGACGCAAGAAATTTTTATAGGCTCTTTTCGTGATGTGGCTGAGTTAGCTAGTCTCAGGCAAGGGTTGTATTTTTAAATCCCAGAATCTCGAATTTTTTCCAACAAACCGACCGAAGAATACACTGACGCATCATAGCCTTAGTCGCTTTGGCGCTCAGGCTCTAAGAAAAAATAGCCAAATCAGACTGCAAAGTGTCTACGCAACAAAATTTACCTTAATAAAATAATCACACCTTGTGGAAAAAGCCTCAGCTCGGTTCGCTCTTGACGAAGTCGAAAAGTACTTTCCATCGGGACAGGAAGAACTGATGGGCTTTTTTGCACCTCTACCGAGTTAGACTATCTCGGGCAAGGGTTATTACAAGGTTTTTTCCTACTGGAAACTCAAATTTTCATCCAACAAAAATCAATCATGAAGCTAATGTCTCTTGACCTTAGTTGGGCCTCGGGCAGATTTTGAATCGGTTAATCTGATAAATGGGAGGGGGGGACATTTTCTACACAATACATCAGTTTGTTAAAAGTGTCTGAGCAGAGATGAATATAAGAAATTGTTACCATGCAAACGAATACTGAATACATATTTTAAAACTTTTCATTGATCCAGATGACTAGCGTGTTCAAATAAACTTATCCGATGCTCTAGGATTGAACTCAACGTAAAGAAGTCTTTAAAAAGATAAACAAATAAGTAATTTCACTAATTAATAGATTTAGCAATCACATTACACACATTACATATAACTGAGTAGTAAACCTAATCTTATGAATGTATAAGTAAACTTTAAAAACTTTTTATATTCAAAAGATGTCAACTGAAGTTTTTCTTTATATCAAATAGACACTGATTTGTGCAGTTAAAATATCAATAATGTAAATATTTGTAACATTAGAAAGCAAAAAAACCGGATATAATTATTTCATAAAGATATATTTTACATGTCAACAGGATAAATTTTTATATAAATAAAATTCTTCATCCTGAAAATTTTCATCTTTGATTGAATATCATTTATAAAGGTGAATGCAGCTTGTTTGTTTAATAGTGACGGAACTGGCATAGTGTAAAATTTAATAATGAATGCAGAAATTAATAAAAGATTAATTTCATAAACCCTCAGAATACCAGAGTGAAACAAACGTTATCGTATTTTCACATAACACCCACATATTGCCCTGGACTTCTATATAGAAGTAATAAAAATATTGAAATCCGCGATGTTCATTCATTAATTTCACTTACCTCAGATTAGCGTTGGGATGGAAGGCACAGAAAAATAGAATTACTATAACAATAGATTTGGGAATAGTCCTAATAACCAGCATCTTCAGATCATGCTTAATGAGCACTGGTATCGAAATTGCGTCAGTTGAAGGTGTGAAAGCGTTTCTTTCTTCCAGCACTTGTGATTCTTGGGCTACGATGTCACCTTGGGTTGTGAGTCGCTAGTTGGACAGGTGAGGTTTATTTCCACCACACCATGACTCACGATTACATACAGATTGCAACCACAGGGTGGGACGACCCGCTTACTCTTTTGGGTCTACCACGCTGTACTGTCAGCGTGTAGCGGGATCGTCTTATGGCATACTCTGCGGCGGCTGTGGTAGTAGTAGTGGTGGTGGTGGTGGTGGTGGTGGTGTCGGCGGCGGCGGTGGATGCATCAGGGCCCATTGTCGACCTTCTCAGTGTGTGGCTCTACCTACTCAACAGCATATCGCCTGCCCGAAGGCAAAACGACGTATAGGGACAACTGTCCTCTCTGATGCTGGTATTGTGCTATGGATCTTCGTGATTGGCCCAGTTATCCGACGGGCTTCACCACGTGTGTAGCGGCCAAGGTAGGTCCGTGCGTTAGAGAGAAGACTAATTATCTCAAACGGGAGCAGCGAGAGAGAAGCACGCGACGACACCCTCCGAAACTCCAGAACGAGAAACAGGTATGCACCTGCGGAGACCACTGCCTGGTGCTGGTAGTGGAGAGAACCTCCCAGCGCACATGTTACGTCAGTAGTGCTGTCGATGATTACACCTGGAAGAAAGCAGGTTAAGCTCTTCGAGACCCACCTCTTCTCAAGTAATGAGCAATTGCATTTTCATAAGAACTAGGAAACTGCAATTCGGAAATCTCATTCGTTCAGTAGAATTAATGGCAGCGAATACTTTGGAGTAACCAGCAGCAATGAGGACCATGTGTGAATAACAAATCAATCAATACTTCTTTCCAGTTGCTGGGAATCACGTAAGTAGACAATGTGTCCGGCTTCGTTTGACGATAAAACTATCTTTATGAATCATTATGAATCGGTGGTTATGAGCTCTATTAACTTAATTACTACGCAAGCAAAACTATAGGAACAAATGACCATTATGAGGTAGAGAGAGAGAGAGCTGTCTTCCTTTCTCCCAATATTTGTTTATTATTATTTTTTTCTACCTCTGACACTAGCTTTAAACAGAAAAGTCTGTAAGTTGTTCTTATTTTAAAAATGCTAGTAAATATTTATTTTTGTCAATTGTGCGCCAAACCATTAAAAACCTGTCCATATCCACATCCTCGTGCGAAATCGACATACATGTATTTGCAAACCGGAACTATTGTACGCTAAAAAAAAAGAAAAGAAAGAAAGAAAAGAAAAAAAAGGAACAAGTGTCTGATCAAGAGCGCCCTCTTTTCAACAGACTTTTCCAATGTCCACTAATTTTACTATCGTTTTACTAGCATTTTACTCAACAGAAAGTTCTAAATTTTATTATTCGAAACAAGCTATATTCTGTTAATTCTGTTTTGTTGTTGTCAATTATATTTACCAATTTCATAAAGTTCAAATGGCACAGTTTCAATAGTTATTTAAAAAAGGTTTTTAGTATTTAGAGGAAAAATTTTGTATTAAAAGTAGTACTACTAATGAAGATATTTAAAATAGTTCTGCATTAAAATTACCAATCAGAATTTTTATTAAAGTAAAATTTTGTTCATTATTTGCAAATGAATTCAAGTCGACCATGATCTCGTGGTAACAACATAATAACGCGTGGATAGCGTATATGTGCACCAACCACTGGTGGTGGGCAAATTCCCTACCCACGCGTTAGAGTGACTGGTCAATCTTGCTATTACTCTCCTTATTGGTTAATGTTTCCACATTCTAAACTAACTTTGAAGCCAAAAACAACAACAACAATCCAGTTGAAACCAAAATTTTGTTATATTGTTATTATAAATATATTGTTTTGTTCTAATTGTATATACAATACTGTTAAAAAAAATCAATTTTCTGTTTGCCATTCAAAGTAACCATACAGTATGAAAGGAGTTCATTACAGAAATTTTATAAATATCTTACCGTATTTCATAATGTCACATGGATTCAGTCACGTACAGTACATATTTCTTTAATGGACATGCGATAGCAGTTCAAAGAAAGCCATTGCGCCATCTACAGTAAAGTAATAGAACAACGATGTCTTCAATTACCACCAGGTAACCTCTCTTATAGTTAAGTAAAATATTCATTTTAAAATAAAACTTCGTAACATTTCAATAAAACGTAAAATAATATACAACCGAGTTATCTACCTACTTATTTGTATTGATGTTTTAAAATTTTCCATTAGACGCACTTACAATGATGGACTTGAGAACAGAGTGTTATTTAAATATTAATAATAGTTGAATTTCTAGTTGTTCATAATGCAAGACGTTCTAGTATTTTGAACAGTTTTTGTTAAACATGTGCTAACATCTTTCTCAGCTATTATTTCATCTTACAATGATGTTGTTTGTTTTTGTAAGGTTTTAGACGCATCGGCAACTTAGGCCATATTGCGCTGATTATGTCTGTAAATTGCGTGTGTTCTGTGGTCGATTTGTTGTTTTGCTAGACGAAAAATTCGAGTTTCCAGAAGGAAAACCATGCTACTCTCGCCTGAGACCGATTAACTCAGCCACGTCAAAAAAAAAAAAAAAAATGCCCATAAAAGTTGCTCACGTCATTGACAGGATTCGAACTCGGATCGTTTCCACCCGGTGTGGGAAGGACAGAGATTATACCAACGAGAGAATCTTTACTGACGAAGTAATTTTAAACAATTACATATGTATAATAACAAATAAAAATTATTCAAAAAAAAAAAAAATACGATATCACTATATCGAAAACTAAAACAATTGTCTATTCTATATAATTAATTATAGCACGTAACTAGTTCTTCATTCCGATTGTAACCATTACCACGTACCACGCCATCGCAAAAAAAGCTTTGTCTTCCAAGCATCGCGAGCCCTATAAGCATTTAATTTTTAAATATAAATACATAAATTTTCTGTTTATACTCCAGAACGACCATATACACTGGTATTCAAAGAAAGTGCATCACCTAGGAATTTCACATTTCTAACCCTTTTTCGCAATGATATGTTATATTGATAACTAGCATCACAAATAGAAACATAAACAGAAGATATTTAATAGTTAACACAAAAATTAAGTAATATTTGACAGGTGCTCTCAAAATATTCCAAAATGAGCATTTGCAACCTTTATACAACAGTTTTTGGTAAACACGACAATTATGGCTGAAATGCTATCAGAAGCCTTCAATTTGCTTCAGTTTATCATTTTAAATGGAAAACAAAATGAAAAGTTCACCAGGTGCAAACTAATATTTAGTTCAACCGCCTCTGGCCCTGATGACAGCAGCACACCGTCAAGGCACTGACAAAATCAATTTCTGAAGATAATCAACTGATAGTTCGTTGTTCTAAACACGAATTATGGCTTCCTGAAGTTCACGAAGGGTCTTTGGTGTCTTTCTGGTAACAGCAGATTCCACACGATGCTGACTCTATAGGATTCAGGTCCGGGCTGTTTCCTGGCCAGCTAAGAGACCTTTCTTCCACCTGTAACAAATGTAAACACATTACTGTCGAACTTCTAATGGAGAAATGAAGCTAAAGTAACTACAGAAGTGCCTACTTACACTTTTCGCCCGATGACAAGAGCAGAGTCGTCCTGAAAGATGCAGTTACTTGGCAGGTTGAAATGGTCTCTAATGGTTGGAAGCAATTTGCCTTCCAATATAGCCAGGTATGCACTGGCATTTACGGAACCTTTTATAAACTGCAGGTGACCTATTCCGCTATACGAAATGCACCGCCATATCATTTGTCTGGTAGGGAATTTCACTGTAGACACCATTCAGTCTGGATGGTATTCTTCAACACGTCTACGGCGAATCGTTTTTCTCCCATCAGAGCCATGCAGGTTGAATTTCTTCTCATCCGAGAAAATAACTGACTTCTACTTCTCGGGGATCCATTTGACATCCTCCTTACACCAAATTAATTGGGCCTTTTTCATTATTTATGTGAGGAGGGGCTTCTTAGGACGACGGGCTAGAAGTCCATTTTTGAAGAGACATCTTCTGACTATTACTGCACTTGCTAGCATTCCTGTATGTTCTACCCATTCTCTTTTCAGCTCAGACGAAGACGCTTTATGGTTTTTAAGGCATAAGCGCTTCAAAACGCGATCCTATTTTGGCGTACAGACTCGTTTCGTCCCCTTCCTTTTTCCCTATCAGCAGAACCAGTATTGTTGATTTTGGAAAGAAATCTACTCACTGTCGACTGATTACAAGACACTCTATAAGTAATATGACGGGAAGACGTCCTTCCTCAAGTAAATCAACAATAGCACTCTTTCTTCGTCAACTGTACGTAACTCTTCATCCTGACACAAGCAAGGAATGACTGCAATTCTTGCAGAGCGTGCTTATATAGCTGAAAGTAACAGCTGATGCAATATTATGCCATCACCTATGCGTATCAATCTTATCTGATGCAATCTGTAAGAAATACTGCCATATACTTACGTTATTCGGACGACAATTACAATTTTAAGAGGGTGATGCACTTTCTTTGAACACCAGTGTAAGTTCAGAGGAGTTCACAAGATGAGGAGAATACAAAAATAGCACCGTATTTAGTAGTCATGCGGACTTGAACCACGGTTACTCAAAGCGGCGTGTTTGGTATTATAATGGCAAATTATGAGTTCACAAGATGAGGAGAATACAAAAATAGCACAGTATTTAGTAGTCATGCGGACTTGAACCACGGTCACTCAAAGCGGCGTGTTTGGTATTATAATGGCAAATTATGTAAAAAAGCAAGCACATACAGCATCGGCCAAAAAAAAAAAAAAAACTTCCCATATCACCTGTCCATTCCCCTTCTAACAGTTTGTGTATTTCTTCCTTGAATTTATTCAAACCTGTACAACGCCGGATAGGAGTTTGTTCCAATAATCTACCACCTGCTGGGTGAATGCAAATTTCTGCATATCGAACCTGCAACCATAGTTCTTCAGTTTGAATTTATGTCCCCTCATGCGTACAGTCTGAGCATGAGGAAGAATTCCATCAGCATTGAGCTTACTCAATCCACTCAGAGCCATAAACACTTCAATCAGATCTCCTTGCAGGTGTCTAGCATCTAAGTGCTGCAGTTTTCAGAACTGAAACCTTTCCTGGTTAAGATTACTCTTTTGTTCCTCTCACTAATCTCCTTGCTCTTCTTGTACCCGTTCCAAAAGATCTACATCCTTCTTAAAATGAGACTTCGGTACCTGAATGCAGTACTCAAGATATGATTTAACCATTGTCTTATACAACGGGATAATAACCACCTTATACAATGGGTTAATCACCTCCTGCTGAAAACACTCCTGTATATCATGAACAAAACCCCATGAGATGTCCTGGCCGCCTGTCTGCACTGTTCAGAGAACTTCATATCTAACTGCAAAATTATCCTCAGGTCTTCTTTATTATCGACTTCCCTGATTGTGGTACTACACAAGTATTTTAATCTGAGATTACTGCTCCCCACATGAATTACTTTGCATTTGTCACATTATACTTAAATTTCTACTTTGCTCATCTGCTTAATTTTTCTAGATCTTGTTGCAGTAGCATACCTTGATTACTTATTAACTACCTGCCAACCTTCATATCATCTGCAAACTTAGTCATCAAGTCCAGTGTGGGGAGGATAGAGAATTAATGTTATATATATATTCCTTCATCAATATTATTAATATGGAAAACAACGATGGACCTAGCACTAACCCTGGGGGGGGGGGTTCCACTAATAACATTAGTTCAAGAGGGGCAGTGCCAATTGATAATCACTCTCTATCTTCTTCCTCTTTATCCATAGTAGTAACTTGCCCTTAATGCCACACTGTTCTAATTTGTATAGCAGTTTTTGTATTCTCGCGTTTGACCACTCGACTACGGCGGCCTTAAAATGTTCTTGTTTATACTCTGGCAACCACTAGGCCCCAGAAGTTTACAATTAATTATTTTGACAAAGAATACAATTATTGGCTGTATTTAGCAGTCACGTGAGCTTCAGCCATGACCGACTGTCGTACTTGACAACTTGGCTACGTCGGACCTACAGAATAAATCATTGTTTTAGGGTTTTTTTTTTTTTTTTTAACTGTACAATATGTACTTGAAGCAGACGGTATTTTACTAAAAAATTTATGCTGACTTGTACGAGCACACACAGTAATCTGTAACCAGTAAGACAACAGCTGAATAAAATGTGTGATAGATTAAAAAAACCTAAGAAGTTAAAACAGGACAGCTATTTAATTTAAATTTTTGCAAATCAAAGGTTTTGAAACATGAAACAACTTAGCTCACAGGCTCCAAAGAGAACAAGAAACTGCTCGGTAAGTACAGTTTCCTAAATACGGCAAAAGAACTGTTGTAACAAGCTTGCAGTTTGTGGCATTCATTAGTTACCACGTACATGCCACAAACTGTACTTGCTTTGCTTACTTGCAGTTAGCACGCCTTCAAAGGCGCACCGCGGGATATCGACGCGGTACTCGATTTCTCCTCCATGCATTCACAGGCAATGTGATGTGATAGTTGATACGGCTGCTGTGAAATTGTCTTTCAGGTTTATTAATACTCATCGCCTCTTTCCTTTGTCTGACTACAACACATTTCCCATAGAAATAAGTTTAGTGGAGTTACGCGACGGGAATAAATGGAAAAACCAAGGAGTGACCACCCATTTCATCAAATTCATTTGTGGGTGGGCTGAGATGGAACGAAATACACTTTGGTGGCAGGATGACGTTGGTTCGGTGCAGCAGTTGTCGTAATACACAAAATTCTAATATTTCAGTTAATTGAGCGATAAGTTATCTGTAAATATTGGATAATTCAGCGGCAACTGGTCTTCATCCCGATAACTATAAAAAATAAATCTGACCTTAGAACAATCTCTTTCAGTGACCCGCAACAGCACGTCTGCATGATATACAGACAAACTGTTGCAGAAGAAATTAAGGATAGGAACTTTACAAGGCACTTGGAAAGTTGCTTCAGAAGAAAAATTATTAATAATAATAATCTTTATTGTTGAAAAAAAAATGTTCTTTCTTACTCCGACATGACCACACAGGTAAAAGGAATTAACTTTGACAAGCATATTCTTACTTTTAATCACCGAGTAATCTTGATTACTCTTGTGAGAATTATCAATTATCGGTTGCCTCAACCACTGTTCTTTTCAGTTGCCCTAACTATTTGCTCTATGCCTCCCTTCGCTTCAAAGGCAGTATTTATGCATATGTCTGCTCTGACATTCCTTGTCAGACCCTTCCATAGAATCTCCTTTGCTTAAAATCTCTCTCTCTCTCTCTCTCTCTCCCCAGTTCTGTCAAATTCATCTGCTGCTTCTATTGTTCTCCCAACTGCACCAATCATTCAAAACCCATTGACTTCCTTTTTTTGAAACTTTCGTTCTTCCAGTCTAACCTTCCTAACAGCGAGGTGATTTTTCTTGGTGATTGGTGCAGTTGCATTTTCTAGTTACACGGACCCAGCTGATCAAGATGTTCCAGGCTTTGCGATTACTAATGGTCTTACACGTCTTGTTCATAATTCTGGATAATGTAGTACATACTATTAAATTTAAAATAAAATTTATGTTTATAATCTAGAACGACCACACGGTCAGAGAGGCATTCACAAGATAGTGAGAGTAGAAGAAACAGAAACCGTATTTGGTAGTCAAGGGTTGAACCATGGTCACGTTATTTGGATTGTGAACTTATGCCTGACCACTCGGCTGCGGCGGCCTCTAAGAAATTCTTAGTTGTGCAATAGGTAATTCTGAATAGGTTTACATAGTCATAAGCAGCGGCGGTATCAGGATTTTCTAAAGGGGTGCTAAAACAGTGTTTGGAGAATCATTAAACTTTAAACATCATGTAGCAGTAAAAAAATCCACATTATTTTGATCATAAGGGTAGCTATAACCCCTTTAGTCCCTACCTGGAACCGCCACTGGGATCGTGAGGAGGAAAAAGATTACGATTCAGGAGACACCGGAAATATCTCAGATCTAAATCTGATAGAAAAATAAATAAATATCAGTTTACTGACAAGAGGAAAATATATTACAAAGCAGTGGAGTTTGCATCGTCCAGAAGGAACATACAAAAGAAAAGCATACATCCGGTTGACTACAGTTAACATAAAGCAGAGTTAAGTTAATTATACGTTCATTTATCACAACAAATATTGAACTATATACATGGTACTTCTTCCTTCAGCAAAATACCAGGAAAAAAGGAGAAAATAACCAAGGTTAACGTTGTGGGTGGCTAAAGAGTACGAATTTGTTGACAATTAAGCTGGTTAATCACACTGATGGAGAGCTAGGGAAATACAAAACATAGTGGTAAAATTATGTCAATTAGAAATTGGCACCTGTTATAAACTGGAATAAGGGAAGGTTTCTGAAGAGTATGTCTAGGAGGCAGATGCTAGCTAATCATAACCCAAATGAAAGTGTCCGGATGGAGCCAAAAACCAATCCTCATCACTTGGATCATCCAGCCACTGTCGCGCTAGTGTAGATGTAATGTTACACTGCATTCGGTAATTCGTGCATACTGTATTCATTTTGATTTTATAAATAAATTTTCCGTTTATACTCCGGGGCGACGGGGTTGACACAGTCAGAGAATTTCACAAGATAAAAATTAATTTTCTGTTTATACTTCGGCACGACAACCAAGTCAGTAGAGTTTACAATGAATCGTCGATACAAATATTTATCGTATTTAGTAGTCACGGGCTTGAACCCGGGCCACTCAAGGAACGCGTGCTATGCACTCTCGCTCCTAACCACTCGGCTACGTCAGGCCTAGAAAGAATACAAGAAACAGCACCGTATTTAGCAGTCACGGACTTAAACCCCGGTCACTCAAAGCACATGTACTTATGTACCCTCGCTCCTGACCACTCGGCTAATGTATAAGTTGAGTGACTGAAGCTTGCATTTCTCCAACTGTTCTTAAGATGGCATTGCTCTAGTTCTGCTCTGTTCCATAGTTAAGTCAAGAGCAAAACTTTTATATAAGGATGCGCCGTGCAAGGAAATTAATTGTTGCATCGTGTAATGAGGTCTTGTGGCTGAATGGAGAACAACCAGGTTCTCCATTCAGATCATTAGAACGGATTTCAACAGGGTAGGCGCAGGATGTACGGTACCATTCTAATTATAGGTGGGAGCCTACCCTGAGTGGGCACTGACGCCCAAATCGTTTCAGAGAGAAAGACAATCTTCTCCGCTTGATGTAAAGAAGAACCATCAGTTGCAGCTATTTGCATTGCATCAATCCTCGTGCAGAGACGATCGCTCTACTAACCAACAACATGTACAGGTAATTCACCTCTGTTAGTCGCTGATAAGGAACGTCTATTGCAGCTTATTGTGCTGCACTGATCATTTAGCAGGACAATCATATGTCATTATTAGTGATTTTTTACTGACTTTCTTATTCTGTGCATTACGATTTTAGTAAATGCAGTTCTTTGTGCTGCACGACTTCAGGTGTATTACCTATTTCTTTTCTCAGAACGTAAATATTTCAGATGGCTCATACGGATTCGCAGCAAACGTATTATTTTGTATCTCGTTCACCGGGAATAGCTTTACTCACATCACTAGTTATATTGATGTATTACAATAGTTTGTAACGTGCATATCGTATTCAGTAAAGATTACTTCGTTTCATGTGGTAGTAATTCACCTTCAAATCACCGTGTCGAAATAACTAACTGTCGTATAGGAATCGCTATTATTACTCGTGCATTGTTATTAATCTTCGACCTGACTTCTCCCTGGATTAACGATTCGCTGCTAATAAATTCCAATATTTTTCATCAGTCCAAATCATCTACACAACCACATTGACATTCTTATTGAGCCTGTCAATGTGTTTGTGCCCTTATCCGTTCATAGTTAATTTCTAAAACAGGGAGACGGAATCAACAGATGACCTCCATCATTTCAAGCCCAAGAAAGGCCATCTGTTAACACCCTCCGCCGATATCAAGGTCACTCGCCGCCCGCTCTCGGACAACCCGTGGGCAATGCATTCCCTCTCCGTGCCCCGCCCCTTTCTTGGAGGAAGTTGGCGTTCCGTCTTCCGCAACTGATATCGTAAAAAAAACGAATCCGTTGGGCAAAAGTGTAAATGAAACGATGCTTTCTGAAGGAAAGTGATTACATCTAAATTCTACTCCCACCCATCATCATCATCATCATCATCACTTGGATTACAAGCTTGGAAACAACCGATTTTTTTTTTTTTTTTCATAACAATGGTTATGTGAAAAATAATTTAACGTCATAGAAAGCATACTAATCAGTATCGACAAACTTCTGAATGTTAAGATCAAGGTCACATTACTGATACCTGCCAATGCGAATGGTGTCTTGTGCAACTGAATTTTTTTATGAAAAAAAGATTGCATTCCGGTTTACAGTGCTTCATTAGGGAACTATTCACCCACTCACCCTGCCAATATCAGGTTAGTGAAGATGTAATGTTAGTCTAGTAATCAGCTTAATTTCTGATAATATATTTTCAAGATAAAAATATTGTTAGGTACACTGCAAAGAAATAATCCAAAGCCACACATCTAGCCCATATTCTTTATCTTAAAAATAATCTAAGAAGAGACGGTTAGGAAAAGACAGTTCGTTATAAAGTTTGTGAGTTTGTTTGTGATTCTTTTCATAAGTTATCGGTAACTGTATAATATGTTTATTTCTTATTTTATTATTATTATTTTTTTTTTTTCTTCATAGGAAGCTTGTATACTTTTGTTTGGAGAAGCATTTGTTACCATCTCTGCGTGCTTCTCAGGTAAAGAATAGAGCCTTTCTACAGCAAGTATGGTGTTGTATTATTTCTCTATAACACTACGTTTTAATCTACGTACTACTCTCATTCAAAAAGTATAATACCATTAGAGATTATTTCCTGAGGGGCCCTTAAATAATTTATAAACCGTATTAGAAATACAATAATTGATTGCTTTACATGTAATTTTTTAATATTCAGTTACGAGAACTCAGAAATGTTCGACCAAGCTGGTGAAACGCCCCAATAACTGCTGAAGTGACTAATATTCTCAGAGCGTGCGTTAACATCTTATCTGATACTAATAATCTAGATGTAAAAGTTTTCCAAACTTATCAAAAGTCTACACATTAAATCGGTTTTCGGATTTAATATTTTAACTTAATAGCTGTTAGCTCTCTCTCAGTACGACGTTGCGTGAGACTATGGAGTCATTGGGGTAAAGAGGGGGGGGGATGATAATGGAAGCTAGAGCATGATTAAAAAAAAAAACGCAACAAAAAAGAGGCTTCTGGCCTTTATAGTTATCTATATCATCAGCCACAGGGAGATCCAAAATTCCCGATATAATGAAAAGTAATCTCTGATAAGGGTGTACTTACTGAAGTTTATTGCAGCATCCGCATAATGTGGCCTTCGTTCAGTGTAATTAACCAATAAACGAACGAAAGATAAGGAACAAGATGGCGGGTCCTGAACGTTATAAATCATGTTTCGTGGTATAACATTTAGATCAGCGTGATAGAGATGTCAAGACTGACAGGGATACTATTGAGTGGGCAAATATTCCCTTTATCTCGTTTCGGAGAAAAAAAAATTAATAATAATAATAAATACCTTCTACCACGAAATGTTAATAGGCTGTTTTAGGATTAAGTTCTTCGGTGTTGTGCTGCTAATGTCTTTCTGAATTTAATATAGATGTTTTATTTGTATATAGTTATTAGACAACAGACAAACTGGGTTTTTACATGAAATGCGGAAACAGGTCTGAAAGATAGATAGAGAGGAGGGGGGGGACAAAAGAGTATGGACATGATTCATTTCATGTGGGCTTCGCACACACAAAAGGTTACCATATAGTAACATACACCCAAGGAATTATGCAAAGCACAGCTCTGAACTTGCACTATGTTGTAAAATATCTCTGACCCTCGCAATACTTGTATGTGTCTAATGTGCTTAACCTTCCCCCCCCTTCTCCCCGCTCACCGTGTGGTACACGTCTCGGAAAGAAGTGTACATTTCTACTTGACGTAAATAAAAGAATAAAAATGTCAAAAATACGTGTTAAAAGAGGACATATTTAGATTAGCTGATTAGTCCTATTATTGAATACACGTACTATAAAAAAGCCCGCTTCATAGATACTTTTGGTACATCGGCTACTTTAGCTAGAGTATCCAATTCACAGTTTACCGTGCATTATGTCTGTACAAGTGTGTGTTCAAGGGACTATTTTCATGTTATGCGTATGATAAACCAGAATAACTCATGTGATTAGGAAAAATCCCACCCACTCACTCTCTCTCTCTCTCTCTCTCGGTCTGATTGATTCATACGCAACTTGTGCGTCCAATTGGCTGCTTTCATCTAGTTAGCGATTCCAAATTAAGGACGGCAGCGCCTGAAGTGTTCAGTCTATGACATGACAGTTATAATAATTTGAAGCCATCTTTATGTAACATGCGGCAGAAAAATCTAAAAGTTCTCGGTTTAACTAACAATAAAATGCTACTCACGTTGTTTATTCAACACAACTTAGATATATCAAACGAAGTCGGAGAGAAACACAAACTATCGACTTTAAGTGCTGGTTTCCATTACTGTAAAAATATAGTTTGAAGAACGCATATAACAGATATACCCACGAAATTATAATTATTACAACAAAAATTTTTATAAACTACACATGTGCCACAGTGATACAAAAATATGTTTTATAAATAATGTAATACAGTACTATGTTATTTTGCTTACAAGGCGAAAAGAATAAAATCATTGACTGTGTATCTAGCGTAACAGTATAGCAGTTTCTCCTTGTCATTTGTTTCGAGAAGTGTGGCATCGTAGAGGGGGAAGGTTACAGCCAATTAACTGAGGCGATTTATTACAAAAATGCTAAATAGGGAAAATTTGATGAACACTTGGAAGAAAGACTAAATGGATTTGAAGAAGAAAGCTGGGAGAACATGAGAGGAGAGAATGCACCAAGACTAATTCAAAAACTTCTATATAATGCATCATAAGTGAACAGAACTGAGAAAAAAAGGATATCAGTTAAATGGTGGACAAAGGAATTAACGGATTTATGCGGAGCAATATGGCCTTAGTTGCTAATGCTCCTAAAAACCAAATAACAACAACAACAACGGATTTATGAAAAAGAGTGCATCAGGCACGGAAAAAATATCAGAGGAAGAAGCATCTAGCAGGTGGAAATGAGGTAACGGGAATCCTTAAAGAAGAATATAGGGCATTAAAAAAAAAGTTAGGTAGATCAGGCAGCTAAAAGAAAATATCAGACATGGAGAGATCTAGTAAATACACATCAGGTAACGAAGAACCTTGGGGATTAGTCTATAAGTTATCGAAGGGGAAATTTTAATCCCCTACAGATGATATTGTTTTCTCAATTAGGTCGGGGTGATGAAGAAACATTGGATTGAAGAAGTTCTGTTTATTTAGGATATCGAATTGTATAATTAGAGTAGAAGAAGGAAGGGTAAAATATACACAATTGAAACTGGAAATAGGAAAGGGTAAAATATATACAATTGCAATTGAAAATAAGAAATGGTAATGAGCAGTATCTTAATAGGGAAAGCGAGAAGCCCTTCACAATGGAATAATTAGAGCAGACAACTGGAAGAATAGGATTAGGGAATTGCCTTGGTATGGATTTGATCGAGAGTGAAGTGATAAAACGAATGTAGGCAAAATGGCCAAACCATCTTTTAAGGATGTATAATGAGTGTTTGAGGACGGCGTGTTTCCTGCACCATGGAAAGATGCTATAAGCTTTGGCTTACTACTATTAAAAAAATAAAATAATATAGTATATAAGAAATTGTTTGGCGGGAAAAATGGTTAGTTGGTAGTTACAGAGTTAGTGAGTTTGGAAAGAGTGTCGTGGCGTTGTTAAGAGACGAGTGGTAGTTTTGCACCGGGGAATATGTCTAAGGAGGTATAGATCAGTGAAATTTAACCGGAATAGGAGCAGTATAGGCAAGGAGGGAATTTTGAGTGTAGTCCGACTAGCTGAGTTCAGGATATGCGAAGGATGACGAGAACCAGATTTCGATCTGGTAGTTAAAAAGGGGGGAAGAGGAAGTACGGAACAAAGGAATCCCGAAAGTCAAAACCCGAAATGGAAAATCGTCCTAAAACCACGGAGCTGGCCCAACCTGGAGAAGGTGACAATTAACTGTAAGTACTCTTTTTTCATATTATACCTAGTCCCAGGAGATTATTCAGGAAGAGAAGTAACGCAATTTTGGAACTAAAGGGAATGACTAATTAAGTCATTCTGTATTCCTGTCAGCGAATGACTTTATTAATCTGTACGATGGAAGGAAAAACACCCATCTGATTGTCTTGATACTACTGAGAACTGTAATTATTCCTTGCAGTAAATGAGATTAAATATAAACTTTGGTAACTCTAGGAGTTTACTTGTACTGGACTATTAGTTTTGAAATTAACCCTTATTATCAATCACAGTAATGTATGTACCTAAGATTTATATTAAATATGTTGGAATTATATATGTGTATGTGTTGGTTTGTCTCACTCTATTCCAGCTAACCAAAAAGGAAAATCCCTGGACTTCTATATGCAGTCAGTGGCCCAAGGGTAGCATATACGAATAAATAAGATCTTTATTGTACAGTTCACCGGTACACGCAGGTACCACGAACATACAATACCCTTCACGGTACCATGCCAGGGGTTAAATAAAATATAGTAGGTGAACTTGTATATATATATATATATATATACAAATATATATATATATATATATATATATATATATATATATATATTTGTATATAGATAGTAAAATGAATAAAAACTAATAGAGCAGGAATAATAGTGCCTACACTCTTTGTTCTTATTTCTCCGAAATTATTAGTGTAATCTGAGGATGTAGGAGAAACTACTTATTTGTACTACTATATTTTCGCCTTCACGGAGTTCAGGTACTATTATTCCTACTCTATTAGTTTTAATTCATCTTACTATCCGCATGTTTCTCTTTGCGTTAACTTAATTTTAACTAATTGGCTATTTACCATATCCATCACATAGGGGTCACCACATGCATATTAACTCACTAGTGGAATTTTCATTTCTTTCATGACGACTATTGTTGTTACTACATCGCGTCCTGGATACGGTAGATATGATATGCCTTATGCTTTACATTTATTCTTATTTTAATTATTAAATTAAGTTCTCTGTCGGGTCAACGATGTTCAATATGTGCTTGCATTAAGACTTTATATTCTCTGTCTTTTGATCCTAAATTTTTAACTGCGCTTAATTGGTTTAGGTTCGAATTACTTAATTTCTAAATTTGTTACTATTATTATTTCATATAACTTAGCAGATATTGATCATTACAGAAACAGAGAATCCCTTGTCGTTTTTTTTTCTTCAGTCTGTATATATATTTTAATTTAATTTTTATTCTCTTCTTTTCCTTTTTTGTATATACATATTATTTTTTACTGATCTTACTTTATCCTTCGCGTTTTCTATAAATCCATCTTGAATTGTCTTCAATATTATTTGCTATATACAACATATTATATATATATATACAGGGTGCTTCAGTTAAACGTTTCAGAACTTCTAAGAGGGGTAGGGTACATCCTGACAACTCGAAATCATATAGCAATGTGGGGTCGGAAATGCTTTCCTGAAGCGGTGTTGTACACAGAAGCACCATAGAGAAAAGAGACCGTGAGTGAGAAATCGTTTTAATAATACATGAAAAGAAGCAAAAGGTACATGGATTAAAGTAAGTGTTCGAAGTTTCTTCCACGGGCTACAATGCACGCCTCACATCTCCGACGCATGGACATCCGAACATTCTGGAATACTCCAGGCAGCGTGTCCAGACACAGCAACCGGAGGATTATGCACCTCGTATTGCTTTCGCAGAGTGGTACCTTGGAAAAGTGCTACAAATCCCCTTTTTCCTGCTGAAGTGTTGTTTTCCGATGAGGCATCCTTCACAAGGGAAGAAATTTTCAACACGCATAACGACCATATCTGGGCAGTCGAGAACCCGCATGCAATACGACGTCGTGCAGCACAGATTCGATTTTCGGTCAATGTATGGGCCGGTATTATGGGAGATCACCTCATCGGACCTTACCTGTTACCGTGTCGTCTAACCGGACCTATCTACTTGATCTTTCTGCAGCAAGTATTGCCACAACTTTTGAGAGATGAACAGATTTCTGCATCGACGCAACAGACAATGTGGTTCCAACACGATGGAGCCCCTGCCCATTATAGCGGAGATGTTCATAACTACCTGGTTGTCACATTTGGTCAACAGTGGATCGGACGTGGTGGTCCCGTGCGTTGGCCTGCTCGTTCACTCGACCTATCATGTCTTGATTTTTATTTCTGGGGTCATATGAAATCGCTAGTTTATGACACCCCTGTTGACAATGCTGAGGAGCTGGTTGCAAGAATCGCAGTAGCTGCCGAAGAAATTCGAAATTCGCCTGGAGTATTCCAGAATGTTCGGATGTCCATGCGTCGGAGATGTGAGGCGTGCATTGTAGCCCGTGGAAGAAACTTCGAACACTTACTTTAATCCATGTACCGTTTGCTTCTTTTCATGTATTATTAAAACGATTTCTCACTTACGGTCTCTTTTCTTTATGGTGCTTCTGTGTACAACACCGCTTCAGGAAAGCATTTCCGACCCCACATTGCTATATGATTTCGAGTTGTCAGGATGTACCCTACCCCTCTTAGAAGTTCTGAAACGTTTAACTGAAACACCCTGTATATATACAGGGTGTCTCAAAAATATTGGTACAAACGTTTAGGGGAGGTAGGCAACATCTAAAGGAATGTGAATCGCATAGGAACCCATAACCGGAAACGTCACCGTAAGTCGGTAGACGGTGCGGTAGTCGCCGCACGAAGAGCATGCATCGATATACGAACTGTGAGCTGGCAGACATGACCTGATGTATGGATTACCAGAGGGTAATGGACGAGCCGCTCTATGAATTTATGGAGAACGCTTCCCAGACAGACATGTACCGGACCACCTATTATTTGCGAGTGTACATCAAAATTTGTGCGATTATGGGTCATTTAGAGGTAACAGGAGTATTGCGGGCAGACCACGTTCGACGCGAACTCCCGCCATGGAAGAAAGTCTGTTGAATGCCGTCCAGAATATTCCTACTGCCAGCACACTTGCCGTTGCCTCTGCCTTAGGGGTGTCTCGTTGCAGTGTACAACGTGTCTGGCACGACGATTCCTTACACCCCTTTCATCTCCAAAGGGTTCAGTTATTGCTCCCCCAAGATCATCCTGCACGTGTGGCTTTTGCGCAGTGGTTTCTCCAAGAAAGTGTTCAAGACTTGAATTTTCCAGCTTATGTTTTGTTCATGGATGAGGCTTATTTCACTCGGGAAGGCTTATTCAATGAGCACAATGCTCATGTGTGGGCTCACGACAACCCACACGGTGTGCGCCCCATGCGGCACAACATCGCTTCGCAATAAATGTGTGGGCAGGTATGGTCGGTGATTGCTTAGTCGGCCCATACCGGTTACCATCCTGCATGCTAAATATCGGATCTTTCTTGAACAAGTTCTACCAGGGTTACTTGACGATGTTCCAGCAAATGTGAGACGCAACATTTGGTTTCAACATGACGGGGCGCCTGCCCATTATGGAAGGTGTGTTCTTGACCATTTGAACAGGCGTTTTGGGCGTCGATAGATTGGCCGTGGTGGACCCGTTGCCTGGCCCGCACGCTCACCTGATTTATCGAGCCTTGATTTCTTTCTGTGGGGGAGGGGGGCCTCAAATCTATCGTCTATGGATCGCCTGTGGAGACGGAAATGGATCTCGTGGCGAGACTCGTCTGCGCTGCTGCTACTGTCAAAGAAATTCCAGGTGTGTTCGACTGTGTCCGCCAATCCATGCTGCGTCGGTGTCACGCATGCATCGCGTCTCATGGTGGAACCTTCGAGCATCTGTTGTAACATCATGAAATGCATCTATCTCGTACTCCATTGTTAATATTATGTCAAATAAATGTTTGCCACTACTTACTGTCTTGTGTCATTTCTGCTTCTTATGCTTCTGCTACTACTTTCCCGTGACGTTTCCGGTTATGGGTTCCTATGCGATTCACATTCCTTTAGATGTTACCTACCTCCCCTAACGTTTGTACCAATATTTCTGAGACACCCTGTATATATATATAATATTTTGTATAATATTGAAGATAATAATATAGAAGGTAATTCAATCAGATAATACCAAGACAAATTTATTAACTTTCTTTCCATATTACTCATATATATATATATATATATAGTACAAACGTTACCCCTACAATGCCCTATTAAAATATTATCAAAGTCGCCAGAGAAACCTAGAAACGAGTCAAGTTCGTGTAGAGTCTATAGACCAATTGCCTGGTCTTGGTAAGTTCTATGAGAGAATGCTGACAGGAAGGTAACCTTTTATAATGAACAGAACCTTTCAATTTCAGGGAAGAATCAGAAGACGCGTTAATACGATTAAAATTTAGTAGAAGACTCAAATGCTAGACATATGATTGGAATGTTTATAGATTTTGTTGGAGCATTTGATATCAGTTGGGAGAGTATTCTAAAGATGTTGAGAAAGGCGAAATGTTCCTTGCAAATGTATAATTTAATTAAAGGTTGTTTCAGAGATAGATTTGTGACAGTTAAGAAGGAATATGAAGCAGTAACAAGAAAGCTATTGAAGGGATGTCCACAAGGATCCATTTTTAGTCCACTAAAGTGGTCGATAGTGTTAGAAGACTGGGTGAGGAAAGAATTTCAGGATGTCCACATGGCTGCCTATGCAGATGACTTAGTGATAACGCTAGAAGGCAGATCGAGAGCAAAACTGGAAACAACAGCAAATAAGGTATCGTCATAATTGAACGAATGGTGTAAACTACACAGATTTTCGATTTCTAGAGGAAAAAAAAACAAAAGATTTTATTGTTGAAGGGTAGACTATCTCTAGGGAACCATCCACGTATAAAGATAGGAGAGTTCAGTCTGCAAACAGTGATTACTTTTTAGTATTTAGGAGTGCATATAGATAAGCATATGAAGTTTATTGGACATATCAATGCAATAAGTGAAAAAATTAAAAGATTTATAGGAATGATATACTGTATCGCATAACTTGGAAGCAATGGGGTATTAACGGGAAAAAATTAAATCTTTTATATGAATGTATCTTTGCACCAATAACTTACTGTGCACCAATATGGTTAGCGGAAGGAATGAAGGAAGGAGTAAACGAAAGCTGTATTCAGTACAAAGAGTAATATTGATACAAATGTTGATAGCGTGCAGGACAGTATCCAATGAAACACTTCAGGTTACAGCGGTGAAGTTGCCATTAGATTTGTTACTGGCCTACAGGGTATTGTGCTATTATTTGCGACAACGGAAACCATATAGGCTGCTGGAAATAGAATTAAATCTAGAAGAAGGTATGAAGCGGGAGAAAAGAAGAGCATGGAACAAGTTGCTAGAGATTTGGCAAAGTTGATGGGAGACTTCGAATAAAGGAGAAATAACAATAAAATAGACAGACTTGTATACTGTAGTTTGTTTCTCATGTTGGGACACGGATCTCTCTTTAAAAGGTTAAATAAGTTTGGAGCAGTTCGAAGAATAAGATGTGTTTGTGGGGAGTTGGAAACGGGAACATGTTTTATACAATTGTGAAGAGTATGTGGACTTAGGCCTCCGTAGCCGAGTGGTCAGGAGCGGGAGTGCAGTAGCACGCGCTCTTTGAGTAGACCGGGGTTCAAGCCCCTGACTGCTGAATACGGTCGATCTGCCAACCCGCACTGGACCAGTGTGGCAGATTATGGTCCATTTCCCTCAGCATGAATTGTTGAGGAGGCTTCCATCCTGCAGTGGGTTGATAATGGCTGCACTTTACCTTTTTTATGTGGACTTAAGGATTGAGCTAAAATGTAGTGCGCCAAGTATGAATAACAATATGAGCAGCGGTTCTGAGGTTCAAATGGTTAAAATAAAGGAGGATTTCGTTGCGTTTAAGGAATTTGCGACACAAATTTTTAAAAGAAGAGTTTTATTAGAAAATGATCAACAAGAATGAAATCTACAAATGGAACAGAAATGAAAAAAGAACGAAAGATAACAGAGCAAGAGTAGGATGAGAGGTAACTTCGTTCTATAACTGGTGGGAGCTTGTCTGGAACCGCCTACTCATCGCTCTCTGCATTTTGTATGATATTCGGAATTGTAAGTTGTATCAATCCGGGATGTTAGTTTGTAAGATACCGTACTTCACTTTGCATTTTGTATTACATTCTAAATTGTATCATATCTGTGCATGAAACTGTAACCTGTACTATAATTTGGTGGGGTTGCCAAACGTTGGCTGGGACAACCTAATTAAATAAATAAATTTTAAAAAACCCAGAGTGGAAGAATTCTTAAAGGCAATATCAATCAGAGATATAGTTAGCTCATCTTGGGCTTGTTGTTTCTCATTTTCTTCAATGAGAGAGACGAGGGAATACAGAGAAGATGTTGAAATTTGTAGATAATATAAAGGTTGAGAAGTCGGTTAACGATATAAATTACGCTGAGCTCCTTCAAAATAATTTGGTCAGGCTCTATGGATGGTCAGAGAAATAGCAGTTATGTTTGAATGCTGATAAATATAATGTTCAATGTTTCAGAAATCCACTTGCAGGTAACACGGTGGTATAACTGTCCACCTCCCACACTGGGCGGAAAAGACCTCAGTCGAATCCCACTAGTGACGCGATGAATTTTTATGTTTTTTTTTTTTTTTTTTTCCCCACAACGTGGCTGTGATACCTGGGCTCAGGCGAGGGTTTCTTCATCCGGAAATTCGGGCTCTTCGACCTCACTTCGCAACTGGCAGGCAGCTCGAGTTCACTTACTTGGCTTCCGACTTCGTACTAACACTATGGGCTACAGTGCATAGTGAGTGACCTTCAGCCGTCTGTTATTTTTCTCTCTGCTATAGTCTGAGTAATTCTGCACGAGGACTTATACACACTTGCGAACACTTGACTTAGTGATAACGTCAGACTCGTCGCATTATGACTACAGCTAAAATAACACTGATCTGTATTGCAAATTGAAAACATTTAATCTGTAAACCATTGCTTTTTTCTCAACAGTTTCGGTAATGTATGAAAATGTATTGTCCCAGTACTTTCGGTAAGAGTGCACATACAAATATATGCATTTTATTTAAAATAATTTTATATCCTCGTATTAAGTGATGTATTATCTCATGTAATGTAAGAGTGATGAATGCGGAGTGCAATTGTAACTCTCGGTTGCAGACTATGCATGGCTGAACAATATTTACCAATCTTCATTTCCACTGAGTGAACAGAAATCATGGGATACCTACTCAGTAACGAGTAAGGCCAACTTCCGCCCGGATAAGGGCAGTCACACGGCGAGGCATTAAGTCCATTAGTTCACGAAAGCGTTCCACAGGTATTTCCATCGATGCTTGTTGCACCGCTGTCCACAATTCCGTCGCATTCTTGGGTGGAGGATCCAAAGTTCGAATGGACCTTTCCACAGAATCCCAAAGATGCTGTGGAAAGTCATCTCCGGTGAACGGGAAGACCATTCCATGGTGACAGAATCTGTGGAATGCTCTTTGAACCCTGTTCTAGTCACCATGACTCTGTGGGGAGGCGCACTGTCCTTCTGGAAGAGTCCATTGTCCTGTGGGTGCACGATGACCATGAAGGGATTCGGATGGTCTGCAAGGATGGACACATAACCTGGACCATTCAGAGATGGGTCTAAACGTACCAGAGGTCCTAACGTGTGCCATCTGAACATGCTCCAGACCATTACCGACCATCCACCTGCCTGAATAGTTCCTTGTTGACATGCCGGGTGCATAGCTTCGTGCGGTTTCCGCCAGATACACATCCTCCCGTCCGCTCGAAATAACTGAAAACAGGACTCATCGGACCAGGAGATCGGTCTCCAATCATCCAAAGACTAGTGACGATGTTCTTTCGCCCAATTGAAGCGTAGAGTCCAGTGTCGTGGTGTTAGCAATGGGACTCTGGTGGATCGGCGGCTCCCATAACCTACTGCAGCTAATGGTCGCCCGATGGTCTTGGTGGAGACGTGTCTGGCACCTCCCTTGTTGAAGTCGGCGGTGATTTGTGCCACTGTCGCTCTCCGGTTGGCTGAAACAATGTGAGACAGACGTCGACGGCCACGTTCATCCACCACCTTTCTTCGCCCACAACGGCGTATTCCTGATACACTCTTGATACTGTTGAACGAGGATAGTGCAATTTCTGTACTACCTCCGGCATAGAGTGACTGACTCATGCGTTGGGCACCCACTATCATCCCTCTTTGAAAGTCGGTTAACTCACGACGTTCATCCTTACTGACATCGAATTACTGTCTACGTGAATGCAGTGTACCTGTACACTTGCCAAGAGGTGGGTTCGTCCACTAACAAGAGGGGTCACAGCGTTGCGTTGCCCAGCAACCAGATAACCCATGAATTCTGTCCTTTCAGTGTATATGTATATTATATTATATTTCATGTTCTGTAAGTGTTCTCACTGCTTCTGCAATAACTATGTGTGTACAAACCCTCTACTTTTCTTTTCAGAACATTTTAAAGACCATAAAGATATCATATCGTTCCATAAATTCTCCTCAGACTATTCCCCGTTGTACGCTGAGTGTTTCATACGCAGGGAGAAGAGCATTTTTAGCAAAAACACGGAGTGAGACAGTTTTCTCAATCAAGTTTATTGGGTGAGCTAGTCAGTCTTGAAATGCAAGAAACACTGAAGCTATGCACAACAAAGGCCAAAGATTGCAAGCGAAAGAGAATGAAGTTACTGAGGATACCAAACCATGTTTCAGTGAGGAGCAGAAGGATTATTTAGCTGGATATTCTCTAATAAGCCTTTTTCAGGAATATCTGTTTTGATCAGCATCGTGTTTTTCAGGAAAAAATATAACAATAATCAGATTCTTCATTTAGTTGTTATTGTTTATACAGAGTATTAACTATTAAAAATATAAGATTCATATAGGATATTAGCTAAAACTAAAATGTCTGCCAGGAGCAACTATTAATGATGTCACCAACAGATTGTCAGATTTTAAGGGCGGTAAATAGAATATTATTATTCATGTAGGGGACTAATGATATTAAGCATACAAGATCTGACGTTTTGTTAGACAAATATATTACCATGCTGAAGAAATGCCGCGAGTTATATCATAATGCCTATGTGTCACCAATTCTGCCCAGGCATGATAGGAGGGATTATATGCTGAAAGCCTTATGGATTAACTTAAGACTTGAAGGACTCTGCAAGGCTTTTGTGGGGAAATTTCTATCAGCTTGGCCCACGCTTGTAGGTAGAAGGAATCTGTTTCGTAGAGACGGAATACATTTAAACAAAGGTGACGCAAGAGTTTTTGCCATTATTATTGAGGATACGTTAAAGGTTCAGGGACACTGCTAGTTTGGGGTTGATAGGGGTAATGTAGACACGCGTTTATCCGATAATATTGATCAAATTAACGCTTGCACATACCTCAAGAGTTCTTGTTTGTTACCGCAACAGAACGTATTAGCAAAATGTTCTTGTTCTGAGGGAGAAACGTTTCAAATGAGCGGCCAGCTAATACCAGGGAAGCGAGCTTAAATAACTTTAAGAGGTGTGTCAGGGTAACTATACAAGAACACTAACTCTTAATTGCTTGCACAGTAAGGTCAGAAGTGTCGTCAATAAAATGGGTGAATTCGAAATGCTCGTTAGGACAAGTAAAGTAACGCTGACATAATAGGGCTTACGGAAAGGTGGTGCCACCGGGAGATAGGGGGTGATGAGTTTCAGTACGGTATGTATAATGTACAGTATTTAGGAAGGACAGGGAAGATAGACGGGGTGGTGGATAGACTCGCTGGTGCCAAAAGCCGCCTGAGCACGACGAAAGTCTTCCAGGATTCAGACGTTTAGCATGCTAATATAGAATCTGTATGGTGTGAGTGGGAGTAATCTACAGGCCAGGTGATTGTGAAAATTACGATGAGCGCCTCTACATGCAAATTGCATTGGCAAGTAAGCGTGAATATCTTATTATCAGTGATTTTAATTTGACTATTATGAGTGATTTTAATTGATTGGAGCAAATGGGAGGGAAACTCCACATTGAGGACAATTTTTTTAAATCACTAGATGATTGCAATTAGCATTAACATTAGTAGAGGCATTTGATTCAAGAAAGCAAGCTTATGCAGCATCAGCCAAAAAAAAAAAAAAATAAATAAATAAATAAATAAATAAAAAATAACCACTTCCACTTCACCCCTCTGTTCGTTCGAAATACCTGTCCAGCTGAGCCTTAAACTTATTTAGGCTATCAACTTCCACGACAAGGGATGGAAGTCTGTTCCACCAACCAACCACCCACCCCTGGCTAAAGACAAATTTCCTCACGTGTATCCTACATATGTCTTTCCTCAATTTGAACTTATGCCCTCTCAGGTGATTATTCTGAGCATGAGGAAGAATCCCATCAGCATTGAGCATGCTCAAACCATTCAAGGCTTTATACACCTCTATCAGATCGCCTCGCTGGTGCCTAGTCTCCAGACACTGTAATTTGCAAAACTTAAGCCTTTCTTCCTAAGAGCACCCCTTTGTTCCATTCACCAATCTTGTTGCCCTTCTCTGTACTCGTTCCAGCAGCTCTACATCCTTCTTGAAATGAGGCCTCCAGACCTGTATACAGTACTATAGGTGTGGCCTGATCATTGCCTTATACAAGGGAATAATCACCTCCTTATCCCTGCTAGAAAAATTCCTATATATCATCGACAATACACCATGAGCTACTCTTGCAGCCCGTCTGCACTGCTCAGAAAACTTCATATCTGCCTGCACAACCACCCCCAGGTCCCTTTCATTCTCTACCACTGTCAGTGTAGTACCACAGAGTTGATACGTTGCTCTGGGGTTGCTGTTTCCCATATGTAGTACATTACATTTGTCAATGTTAAACTTCATTTGCCACCTCTCAGCCAATCTGCTCAACCTTTTCAGAATCTGTTGCAGTAGCATAGTGTCAGTAGTGTCCTTAACAAACCTTCCAACCTTCGAATCGTCTGCAAACTTGGACATTAAGCTTGATATACCATCATCAATATCATTTATAAATACAGAAAACAATAATGGACCCAATACTGAACCTTGAGGGACTCCATGAGGGACTGAGGGACACTGCTCATCGTGGACTAATAACATTAGTCCACGATGAGCAGTGTCCATTGATTACCACTCTCTGTCTTCTCCCCCTCAACCACCCCTTTATCCATAGCAGCAATTTGCCTCCAATGCCACACTGCTCCAATTTGTGCAGCAGTCTTCCATGTGCAACAGGATCAAAAGCCTTTCTAAGATCCAAGTATATAATATCAAAGTTATTCCCTGCATCCAGTTCTTTTGTGACTGCATCATAGTATCCAATCAAATTGGTCAGGCAAGACTTCCCCTTAACAAAACCATGCTGTGTCTGAGCTATAACTGAAGTCTTGTCTAGATGATCCTGCAGTGCTTCTTCAACCAGTGCCTCCATTAATTTTCCTGGAACGGAAGTTAAACTAACAGGTCTATAATTACTTGTGTCGCCCTTTGATCCTTCTTTGTGAATTGGGGACACATTTGCACGTCTCCAGACCATGGGTACTTCCCCTGAGTCCAAGGAAGTTCTCATAATTATGGCTAAGGGTTTGCTTACTTCCTTTGCTGCCTCCTTTAATATAACTGGATAGATCCCATCCACCCCAGGTGCCTTTCTTGTATTTATCTTCAACAATCTCTCCTCCAATTTACTCTCAGTTATTACAAGATTCTCTAGCTTACTGCCAGAGTTGAATACACCTCTGGCATTCCCCTCGCTGAATAACTCCTCATCTGCGAATGTCGATGCAAAACATTCATTTAGTTTGTTAGCTACTTGAGCAGGATCATCAACAGTTGACCCATCGATATCAAGTGGACCAACCTGATTCATCCCCTTCCTTCTAGAGTTTACATAAGTAAAGAACTCTTTGCTGTTTTTCTTTGCATCCCTTGCCAAAGATTTCTCGTAATCTGCCTTCGCCTGCCTAACCTCCTTTGTAACTTGGTTACAGATATATCATAGGCTTCTGTGTCACGTGTTAATTTGTATGTATCCCATGTATTTTTCTTCTCTGCCATATATCTCATTAGTTCATCTGACATCCACTTAGGCCTAAACCTTGAACAATATTTCTTAGTTGATATGTAAAGCCTAGTAGCTTCCAAGATAAGTTCTTTGAATGCTTCCCATTTTGAATTTGCTGTTGGTAACATCATCAGTTGGTCCCACTGTATAGAATTTAAATACTGTCTCAGTCCATCGTAGTCGCCTTTACGAAAGCAATAACCCTTCCCTTTACCCCTAATGGTAGTTACCTCTTTGAGTAAATCCCACTTCAGCACACTGTGATCACTGCCACCTAGTGGTTCATTTACCTGCAGATTCTTAATGCATGAAGAATCACTACTGATAATCAAATCAAGAGTATTACTCCCTCTAGTTGCCTCCCGAACATGCTGATGTAGAAAACAATCATCCAATTAATCCACAGAAGCCTTGCTAGTGTGTGAGTAACCAGCCCCCAAATTCCAGTCAATATCTGGGAAATTAAAATCCCCCATTATAAGACTCTCTGATTTACTGGTCCACTCTATTTCCCTGTACAATTTCTTATTATACTCATCTGAGTCTTTAGGCCTATAGCACACTCCTACTCTCAATTTTGATCTCCCAATGCTTATGTCACACCAAACTGACTCGACACTGCACTGTCCAGCAATGTCGACTGGCTTCACGTCCTTGGATTTTATGTATTTCTTAACTAATAGCATAACCCCTCCTCCCTTCCTATCCTGTCTATCTCTTCTGTAGACATTGTACTCCCCAAATTCCAGTTCTGCATTCCTTATATCTGTGTGACACCACGTCTTTGAAATCTCCACAATATCTGCCTTTGATGTTTTGAGCAATACCTCAAATTCATCAAATTTATTTACTAAACTCCTGGCATTGGTGTACACGCAAGTATACATGCACCTGTTCTTTTTCTTAGCTACCCTAACACAACCCATGTGTTTACTTGTACCGCAATGATTCCCGGTAGTCTCTGAAATATCCTGCATCTTATTTTCCAGGCTGCGGCTCGTTCCAATAGAAGCAGTGCAAGAATCACTTTCACCTCTGCCAGTGGCTACTGTCAATCTAGCAGTTTTCCGACCCACCTAACACTGCCTCGATAGCATCAGCATTCTAACCCCTGGCGCTCGTCGCCGTGATGGGATATTGTGTTGTAACTCTACTTCACAATAAAGATTCTTGCACCCTTTCTATTTAAGTGTATCCCATCCCTGTAGAAGCAGTCTCTCCTGTTAACAATACAGACCAGGCTGAAAAAAATTCTACCCCTTGAGCCTTGCACAATCTTTCCGGGGCCGAATTGATCGACAGGGCTCTCATCATATACTCCCTCCTATCGTGTCTGGGCAGAATTGCAGACACTTTCAAATTCAACCCTAATTCACGGCTTTTTTTCAACAGTGACCTGTACTGTTTGTAATTCCGCCGGTCTCCTATTTGTATCAACATGTCAGGGAAAGTACTAGGGGAAACAATAATCTAGACTTCATCATCACCCATGAACCAGATTATATAATAGGACTGACAGTACAGGAACCAGTAGCATGGAAGTGATCTCGGAGTTCTACGGTGGAATGAAGAGAGAGAGAGAGAGAGAGGTAGCAGTAGCAAAGGCAAAGGAATGGGTTATAACTTCAGGAAAGGAAATTACGACGGCTTAAGGTGCTACATGGCCTCTATTAACTGGGTGGTTATCTCACAGAGGGCGAATACAATTGAACTATGGTATACCTTTAAAATATTAATCACAGAAGCCTTGAATGCGTATATACCATTAAAAAAATACTCCACTAGGATTCCAAGTTGGAAAAATAATGAAGTTGCGAGATTACTTGAGCAGAAAACGACAGCATGGAAAAGTTACAGAGCAATAAAAAGTACAGAAGCTTATAACAGCTACAAATTGATCTGTAATAGTGCCACAGAAAAGGCTAGGTTGGCAAATGCAGATTATGAGAAATCGCTGGCAAAGAGAGCAAAGAGGGGGGGGGGGTAAGGAATTCTTAACATATATAAATGCAAAGAAGAGAAGAACAGACCAAATTGGACCCTTATATAATGGACATGAGATAGTATTAGATACCACAGCAGAAGTTGCAAAAGAACTCAACAGTTACTTTGCATCGATATTTACAGAAGAAAAACCCTTTACGTCAATGAGAAATATGGAAGTGAAGTTGAAAAAAATGTAATTAATGATGTTGAAATTTCACACGTCTATGTAATAAAAAAAAACTTTCGAGCCTACAGGCCAGTAAGACTCCTGGGCTTGATGGCATATACCCTATAATCATAAGGGAGGCGGCAAGTGAGTGCATTGAACCATTGAGGCTAATTATGCGAGCATCACTGGATCCGGGAGTGATTCCGTTGGATTGGAAAAGTGCCAATGTGTCTCCAATACATAAGGGCGGTTCTAAGAGTGAAGTGGGAAATTACAGGCCAGTTAGACTAACTTCAGCAGTGGGGAAAATCATGGAGACAATGATCAAGGGTGTATCATTCAGATAGGAATGGAACTCTGAAGGACACTCAGCACGGTTTTTTAAATGTAAAATAATGTTTAACTAATCAGGGTTAGCTATTTTGAGAGGGTCAATCAAGAGCTGGACTTTGGGAATAATTTCGACATTGTTTATTTGGATTTCAGCAAAGCATTGGACTCAGTCCCACATGAGCAGTTACTTTATAAGCTAGAACAGGTTGGAATCACAGGGAAAATCCTCAGATGGAGAGCTGGATGGCTTCATGGCAGGAGGTAGGTGGTTGCGCTAAATGGTTGTTCCTCAGATTGGGTTGATGTAAGAAGTGGGGTTCCCCAAGGATCAATATTAGGACCACTATTGTTTTTGATTTTAATAAATGACATCGATGAAGGGATAAAGGGCGTGATGTCTAAATTTGCAGATGATGTAAAGATTTGTAGAGTAGTTAATGATCGCCGCCAAGCAGAGCTTCTTCAGATTGCGTTAGACAGACTTCAGGGATGGTCAGAAATATGGCAGCTATGCTTTAAATCCAGAAAAGTGTAAGGTATTGCACCTGGGGAACAGTAACCCTAAAATAACTTATACACTTGGCGGAGTTGAACGAAAGCTGGTAGTGGAGGAAAGGGACTTGGGTGTTACGATACGGTCAAACTTAAAGTCCTCTAAGCATTGTAGACAGGTTGCAAGGAAGGCCCATGGTGCCCTATCGATGATGTATCGAACATTTACTAGAGATAAGGACGTCATAATCCCATTGTATAAGGCTACTGTTAGACCACACTTGGAATACTGTGTTCAGGTATGGAGAGCACACCTAAAGAAAGACATTGTGCTTCTTGAAAGGATCCAGAGACGGGTAACTCGCCTGGTGAGATCGGTAAAAGGGCATTCATATGAGGAAAGACTTCAAATATGTGGGTTGCAGAGCTTGGAAACTAGGCAACTTAGAGGAGACTTGAGTGAGGTGTTTAATGCTCTGAGAGGTATAAGCAAAATGAATGAGGGCGAAATTTTCACGGTTATAAATGATTCTAGAACAAGGGGCCATAATTTCAAGTTACAGGGGGAGATATTTAGACTGAACTGCAGGAAGTTTTATTTTAGCCAGCGAGTTCTAAATTACTGGAATAAGTTGCCTACGTGGGTGGTAGAAGCTGATAGTTTGGGGAAATTCAAAGGACAGCTGGATAATTACCTACGGGAGGAGGGAAACGCTTAGGTTGCCCATTTCCTTTTCTCTTATTTATTAATTATTATGTGTTTTCTTCTTCTTATTGTTATTATTTTATTCTTATCATTTCACTTTTTGGCGTTATTTATTTATTTTTTGTTTTATTTTTTCATTTTTTGTGAAAAAATGAAAAAACTTTATCATAAAAGTTATCGAAACAAAGAATAAGAACTAGCAATTATTCTTGCAATCCATTTTCAATTGTGGTAGCTTGACTAAAACAACGGGGGCAGATTCCTTTTGAAAAAAATTCATTTTTTTTTTTTTTTTTTGGCTGATGCTGCATAAGCTCATACACTTGCTTTCTTGCATCACATGCCACTACTACTACTACTATTTTATTTTATTTATTTTTTGTTACTTTATTATTATTGTTATTTATTTATTTTTTTATTATTTATTATTATTATATAATTTTTTTTTTTTGGCTGGTGCAGCATACACCATAGGCTTCCTTGCATCATTTGGCCATTGCTAATACTAATACTTTATATATTTATATAATGAGACAAATGATCTAGGGCAACAATTTGTGTAAAATATCTTTTTTTTTTTTTAATAATGAATTTATCGTTGCCTTTGTTCCATTTCAAATGGCTTCACATTTTTCCACAGAGTCAAAAGGAATCTGCCTCCGTTGTTTTGAGTCAAGCTACCACAATTGAAAATGGATTGCAAGAATAATTGCTAGTTCTTAATTCTTTGTTTCGATAACGTTTATGATAAATATTTTGTCGAAACCCCTCCTACTAAAGTGTAGTTATTATTTCATCTTAGTTTATAGGTTTTGGAAGTAGAAACTGCACTTAAAATGTACAGTACGCATTGAAAACAAAAAAAAACTCCAGTCTATAACGTTCGTCACTTTAGTGAATAAATATTTTTTGGGGGGGACTTATCCTCGCAGGGTTAAAATATTCGTGTGTTATCAGACAAAGACACAAACAAAACTTTTATACAACAAGTTAATACGCGTTGCTGATGGTGACCAATATTGTGACCTGATAGATTAGTCTAACCCGCCCCTGCCGTCTCACCAGGTTGCACGTGTTACAGGATATTATTTGCTAGAAATAAATGATGTACAGCCCAACAGGTTACAGTGCATACCTGATTTATGTGATCTGTCTACTTACGGCACGCACACCTGTGCAGCGTCTTGTGTAGCATCTTCAAGCGAAAGCGTTTTTATATAGGTGTATAATAATGGTTTTCTAATTGGTGATCATCTGGCTTCTAGCAATTAAAGCTCCACTGACTTACTGCATTTTTGTTTTGTTTTTTTTTCAATAAAACGACATAAGCACTGACCAATCAACAAAGACTTGTTAATAATGCAAAAATTTTGCTTGTTTTTTACGAAACAGATTATTCATTGTTGGATATGAGAATAGTTTGAGTCAAACTGCTTCATTCTGTACTAGTATTAGCTAGATTCATTTGGGGTTAATGACCCAATATTACTTTTTTATAGTGTCGACCCCAAGCGCAAAAGGTTGTTGAAATCAGTAGAATCTAATAAATGCGAGAATTGAGGAATTAGAAGCACAAAGAAACTCGTTAATATTTGACTTGAATTTTTGTAAATTGAAATTTTCAAGAACTGCATAGGAGGTATCTTATTCTAAATTTTGGAAGTAGCGTGAATAAGTAAAGCCAATATGATGAATTTGGAATTTATTTATTTCGTATGATGTGATCAATACACGAAGGAACCAGTTTTTTCTTGCTTCCTTCGTGTATCGTGGCCGGAATATCCAACCAACCGGTTGGTTCGGCACCATCGTGATATCCAGCCCGAGGCGGGAATCGAACCCGCGACCTTTGGGTTGCTAGGCAGGCACTTTACCTACCCGGCTAGCCCGGTCGGCAATTTGGAATTGAAAGGTGATGACTGGTTGATACATGTTCTTGCACTGAGTTGGAAGAACGAGCCGGAATTACAAACGTAAATTCAGAAGAACAATAGCGTAAGAAACATTTATAGAAAGAGTATTATTATGGAGAATATTTATAGAGGAACAATAGAGAAATATTTATAGAGGAAAAATAGAGAAATATTTATTGAAGAAGAATAACGTAAAAAATATTTACATCTGTTTTCTATTTAGAACACAGCTATAAAGAGTGTGGAACTCAGAATTAGTATCAATATACCATTTAGGGCAGCTATCTTTAAAAAAAAAGAAAAAAGAGAACGCTGAGGGCAAAAGAGAAAGTCTGCTTATTTGTTTGAAGGCCGTATCAGTATCATAAATATTATGCTAGGCATAAACATATCAATATTTATTATATGCTTATGCCACGAAAAGTTAATAGCTAGGTTTAATCCAACTGAAGCGATATCTTTGAAAACGAACATCGGTGCGGGAAATTACAATTTTTGGGTGAAAATAAAGCAAAATTAGTAGTTCAGAAGATTAGCGTTCATGGAAATATTTCTCCATTCCCCGAAAATTACTGAAGCACACCATGCTCACTTCTTTAATGCAATATATCATATTAGTCGTGACAGCCACGAAGCTAAAGTCTAAATATGAAATCAAGTCATATATCAAATCAAACACATATTATAATCTTAAGGGAGGCGGCATTGAACCATTGAGGCTAATTATGCGAGCATCACTAGACTCGGGAGTGATTCCGTTGGATTGGAAAAGTGCCAATGTAACTCCAATACATAAGGGCAGTTCTAAGAGTGAAGTGGAAATTACCGGCCGGTTAGTCTAACTTCAGTAATAGGGAAAATCATGAAGACAATGATCAAAGTTGGAATTCAGGTTCATTTAGATAGAAATGGAATTCTGAAGGATACTCAGCATGGTTTGTTAAAGGAAAATCATGTTTAACTAATCTGGTTAGCTTTTCACAGGGTCACTCAAGAGCTGGACTTTGGGAATAATTTCGACATTGTTTATTTGGATTTCATAAAAACATTTGACTCACTCCCACATGAGCGGTTACTTTATAAGCTGGAACAGGTTGGAGTCACAGGGAAAATCCTTAGGTGGATAGCTTAATGGCTTCAGGGCAGGAGGCAGAGGGTTGTGATAAATGGTTTATTTCTCAGATTGGGTTGATGTAAGAAGTGGGGTTTCCCAAGGATCAGTATTACAACCATTGTTATTTTTGATTTTCATAAATGACAATGATGAAGGCATAGAGGGCGTGATGTCTAAATTTCCAGATGATGTAAAGATTGGCAGAGTAGTTAATGATTGCCGCCAAGCAGAGTTTCTTCAGAATGACTTAGACAGACTTCAGGGATGGTCAGAAAAATAGCAGCTATGCTTTAAATCCAGAAAAGTGTAAGGTATTGCACCTGGGGAACAGTAACCCTAAAATAACTTATACATTTGGCGGAGTTGAACGAAAGCCGGTACTGGAGGAAAGGGACTTGGGTGTTACGATACGGTCAGACTTCAAGTTCTCTGATCATTATAGACAGGTTGCAAGGGAGGCCCATGGTGTCCTATCGATGATGTATCGAACATTTACTAGAGATAAGGACGTCATAATCCCATTGTATAAGGCTATTGTTAGACCACACTTGGAATACTGTGTTCAGGTATGGAGACCGCACCTAAAGAAAGACATTGTTCTTCTTGAAAGGGTCCAGAGACGGGTAACTCGCCTGGTGAGATCGGCAAAAGGGAGTCCATATGAGGAAAGACTTCGAATATGTGGGTTGCAGAGCTTGGAAACTAGGCACCTTAGAGGAGACTTGATTGAGGTGTTTAAGGCTCTGAGAAGTATAAGCAAAATGAATGAGGACTAAATTTTCGTGGTTAATTGATTCTAGAACTAGGGGGCATAATTTCAAGTTACGGGAGAAGATGTTGAGACTGGATTTCAGGAATTTTATTTTAGCAAGCGAATTATAAATTACTGGAATAAGCCTACATGGGTTGTAGAGGCCGACAGTTTGGAAAAATTTAAAGGTCAGCTGGATAATTACATATGGGAGGAGAAACGCTTAGGTTGCCCATTTCCTTTTCTCTTATTTATTAATTATTATTATTTTATTTTTTTATTCTTATTATTTTATTTTTTTGTTATTTTATTATTATTATTATTTTTTGTTATTTTATTATTATTGTTATTTATTTATTATTATTATTATTTTATTTATTTTTTTTTTTTTGGCTGGTACAGCATAAGCCATAGGCTTCCTTGCACCATGTGGCCATTGCTAATACTAATACTAAAGTCGAAACAGCATTCTGCAAAAAATTAGCTGTTGATACAAACTCGAAGAGGCAAAACAAGTTCAAAATTTTAACAAGGAGATTAACATGCTTCTTCATTCGCTATTGGCTATTTGCCACGTGCATTTACAAGTATGACACTCTCATATTTCACTAAACGGACTGTAGTTCTCTGTTGCGGCATTCAGTGATAACATATGAGCATGAAGGGCTTCGTTTCATCGACTAAACTTATTGAAGACTTCATTTCATTAAATTTCATTATCTTCGTTAATTCCATTAACGAAGATCTCATTTAGATTAAACTAATGAGATCTTCGTTGCATTGTCTGAAAACTAACTGAAGGATCAGCTCGAGAGGACTGAACCTATTGAGGACTTCATTCCATCGACTTAACATAATGAGATCTTCGTTACATTGTCTGAACTAACTGAAGGAACAACTCCGGAGGATAAACTTCATGTTGAAATAGCTTCTGAGACTGAACATAATGAACCTGTTTCAGACATTGGTTCTCATGAATCACAGTTTCAAGATGTAATTTTATCTATGTATTTTAACAGTCAAATTGCCTTAAATAATCAACAATATTTTCAACTAATGATTTAATTTCATAAGTTGAAGGTAAATCTGGTAAAGATTTACATGCTTTGGTTAATTTAGGATAAAAATCTATCTGATTAATGTAAGTACATAAGCACTCAGCCAATTTTTATTTAATATTAATTCATTGTTTATTTAATGTTAATAAATTATCACAGTCAACTGATAAAATTGCAGGAACTGTTAGATCTCCCTTGGACCTGAAAGTTATATACACTGATGAATTGATTGATGAACTAATTGTAGTTCAAATATGATAAAAAAAAAAAAAAAAAACATGATACTGGAAAGAAATTATTTGACACCCTTCTTTACCCATTCCACTGCGCTTACTACTCGTAATCAATTTACTGCAAAAGATTCTCTTTCCCTACAATCAAATACACTTCAAGAAAATAAAAGAGAAGCGCGAACCGTTACCGGCATAAGAAATAAAAATCTTCTTTCTAACAGTAGTGATAGGAATATAAACAAATATCAAAATTTTCCTTTTCGTTTTGATAAATTTAGAAGGCACACTGAAAGCTACCCATATAGGAGCTGTTACTAAGTCTAAGAAATTTATTTTAACAAGGATTTCTCCTGAAGTTTCAGTTGATGACCTGCGGAGCGATTCTTTACTGATTAAAGAATTATTCACTTTTTGTGATCTAGAAGGTCTGTGCATTATATTTAAGAAGAAAAATTAAAATAGGCATTAATTATTATTTTGGTATATTTTCCTCCGCCTGTTAAAATAAACTTTTTACACTTTATTTAAATAAATTTAGAAGAATTTGTAGTAGAACACATTTTAATTCATACGTGTTACTTTTAGAAAACTGGAACTTGCCTAAGCGAAAATATATGAAAGACCTAAAAGGAATACATTAGTGATAATACGTACCGATTTATTAAATTCTATTTTGTTAAAGCATAATTTAAAACCACGATGCAGTTTTCCTACCAGAGGTCAGCACTTCTTAGATTTAATATTTTCAAATATTGAATTAACTATAACTACAACTCGACTCTTATTCATATATGATTACACACTCTTATTATTTCTTATTAGAAATTCATGCCATTATCATAAGAATCACTCTAAACAATTTTAACTAGAGAAATGTCAATTCAAATAGAGTGAGGAATCATTTAAAGAGTACATATTGGGATCCACTTTTGGCATTATTCAGCATTATTGCTGAGGACATGTCATATAAAATTTAATTATCTAATTAATAGTATTAATGCCATTATAACTCAGGAATTACCCATTACAAAAAAAACCTTAAATAATTTTAAAAAATCTTAATTTATTTCCTTGTTAGTTTTCAAAAATCATCTTAATAAGGGTGATTCGAAGAAAGAAACAAGTACATAAAAATATAAAGCAACACCGAATACAATTGCTTACAATCATTTCAAAGCCTTAAGACATTTACATCTCAAAAACTATAAGAATGCCATAAATACACTGCTCGAAAAAATTAAGAGAACAAAATGTTTTTCATGAATATTTTATTGTGATCATCGAAGACGAATAATTAATAACACAGGCATCCTGGCATGCAAATTCCGAGTACCCAATAGAAATCGATCTACCACCTTACAGAGCCACACATTATGCAAATTACTGTACCTATAAAAACAAAGGTTGCGACCACATCACTTCATTCCCGTTTTTTGGCTTGCTCAGTGAGATAGCCACATTTCCAATACTTAGAATGGCAAGTCATCGTCGTTTAAATGAATCTTTGGGATGGCGGACTTTTGGATGACTTGAAACCGAGCAGTCGGGGACAGAGGTGGCATGCTGGTTTATGTGTCACGTTTATGTGTCGGCATTATGGAAGCAGTTTCAGGAGAGAAGAACCATTACAAAAAAAACTGAGTAAGGTCGCCCGAGAGCTACGTCAACCCTACGATGTCCTGTCATCAACTGTCTCTTGGGTCCACAGGTGAAAACATTTCCAACCAGACTGTGTTAAGCAGGCTCAATTCAAGTGGACTTTACGCGAGGAAACCAGTGATTTGTATCGAATTAGCCCCAAACTACAGTAGAGCTGGTCAAAACTGGTGCCATGAACATGTGACTTGGAACCCTGACAAATGGGGTACAGTTCTGTTCTCTGATAAGTTCCAGTTTAGCCTACAAACAGATTATAGACGTTGTTTTATCTGGAGACAACGAGGAATGCGGTATCGTCATTTTCTTCACAATCTTCTGGTCTGTAGATTACTCCCACTCTCATTACACCTTTGATTCCAATTAATTCACACCACACAGATTCTACAGATTCTATAGTTGCTAATAGACATAATTTCAGACTTAGTAAAAGCTCTTTTTAAGCTTAGCTGCTTTTGATAAGAAGCATGACACCACCACCACCACCTCTCCTATCTTCCCTGATAGGAGTCTGTAACATCTGTAACATCAGAGAAAGGAACATTATGGTGGAGGCGGTATTCTCATGTGGGGCGAATAATGATCAACGGCCGCAGCCCTCTTCATGTTTTTAATGGGGATACCGTTACCAGACAGAGTTACCGAGAACACATCCTCGAACCCTATATGTAACTTTTTAGGGATGCGGTTGGCCCAGATTTTCTTTTCATTCATGATAATGCCACAGCCCATAGAGCTCAAGTTGTCGAGGAATATCTTGAAACTGAAAATATCCAACGACTGCCGTAGCCAGCACGATCACCACACTTAAATTCGATCGAACATGTGTGGGACGCCCTTGGGCGTCACACTGCTGCCGATAGCCAATTCGTCGGTCACTTGGTGAGCTACGGTCTGCGCTAATGGAAGAATGGGATTTGTTGCCACAGAATATTATACATCCGTATATCGAGCATGCTTCACCGCTGTCAGGCCTGTCTAGCCATTGGAGGGGGTCATACACCGTACTGATGGCATGTGACCATATTTTCGAACATCTTGTATTGACTTCTGTAATGTGGCCTTTTTGGTAATTCTTATACAATCCCTATAAATGTTCCTTATACCCATCCGAAGTTTCTCACTGTCTCCTAATTTCATGGTTATTGTATGGTATACCACCATATTAATTTTTTTCCCGCTTCATCATAAGCTGCGCGAGATACTACGCTTTCTACGTGTTCTCTTAATTCTGTCGAGCAATGTAGTAATAATAATAGCTATATAGTGCAAGAAAGACACAAACGTTTACTGCATTCACCAAAAAAAAAAAAAAAAAAAAAACAGAACAGACAAGAAAATACAAATTATATGCTTTCTTCCTCACACAGATAACTGTCCAGTTGACCTTTGAATTTATTAAAACTATCAGCTTCAACTACCTGTGAACGCAACCTGATCCAGCAATCAACGACTTGTTGCCTAAAAAAAAAAACTTCCTACAATCTAGTCTAAACCCCTTCCTCTGTAATTTGATTTTATGCCCTAGAGTTCGGGAATTCTCTATACCAGTGAAAATTCCACCTTCGTTCATTTTACTAACCCCTCTCAGAGCCTTATAAACTTCAATCAGGTCTCCTCTGAGATGCCTGGTTGCCAAGCTCTGTAGCCCACATATACAAGTCTTTCTTCATATGGTCGTCCTTTTGCCGATCTCACCATGCGAGTTTCCCGTCTTTGGACCTTTTCAAGAAGCTAAATGTCCTTTTTTCAGATGAGTTCTTATACAGTGGGACTATGACTTCCATATCTCTACAGGACGATGTTCGATAAATCATTGATACGACACATTGGGCTTTCCTTAGCTGCCTATTTACACTGCCCAGAAAACTAGTGCCCATATCGTAACTCCCAGGTCCATTTCTTTCTCTACTGTTTTTAATTCAATCCACCAAGTGTGTAATTTATTTTGGGGCTGCTTTTCCCCAAGTGTAAGACTTTGCATTTTGCTGCATTAAAATATAGCTGCCACTTTTCTGACCATTCTTGCAGCCTGTTCAAGTTATCCTGAAGGAGCGCAGCTTGGGGCTGATCATTAACTGCTTTACCAATCCTTACGTCGTCTGCAAATTTTGACATCAAGCCTTCTATCCCTCCGTCGATGTCGTTTATGAAAATCAGAAATAACTGTGGTTCAAGAACCGACCCTTGAAGGACCCCTCTTCCGACTATACACAAATCTGAAGAATATCCATTAAACAAAACCATCTGTCTTCTACGCTGCAGCCACCCAGCAAATCATTTGAGAATTTTTCCAGCAATCCCAACATGTTCCAACTTATACAATAACTTCTCATGAGGGACTGAGTCAAATGCCTTACTAAAATCCAAATAAACTATGTTGAAATTGTTCCCAACATCCAGCTGATAAAGTTAGTTAAACGTGATTTTCCCTTAACAAAACCATGTTGTATGTTATTCAGAATGCCATATCTATCTGAATGTCTTTGGACTGCACTCTTAATCATTGTTTCTAAGATTTTTCTTACCACTGAAGTTGTACTCACCGGTCTGTAGTTACCAACTTCGCTTTTAGAACCGCCTTTATGTATGGGTGATACGTTGGCACTTCTCCAACCCAAAGGAATCTCTCCCGAGTCCAAAGATGCCCCCATAATTAATTTCAATGGTTCAGGACACTCCTTGGCGGCCTTCCTCAAAATTGCCGGGGCTCACATCTGGTGAGTATGGGCTTGGCACACCCAGGTTCCTGAGCTGGATATCATCATTCTTCCCTTTCTTGGTGATTCCTTTCTACTTCTCTCTCTCTCTCAGGGTAATAAGGATTTTTTTTTTTTTCTGGCCGGTGCAGCATAAGCCTCAGGCTTCCTTGCACCATATGGCTAATGCTAATAATAATAATATGCCATCAACTCCGGAAGTCTCATTTGCTTTATGCGCGAAAGGTTTTCTAATAAACAATCATCTGTAATTTCATATGACTCAGCCTCACTAGCCTCTTCTCAGCATGAAGGGTCTTTCTTCAGTAAAGACAGGTGCAACATACCTGTTCAATTCACCCACAACATCAGCTGGGTTGTCTAAGACTTTCCCACAGTCTGTGCACAAGGGTCGTCCAATCTGATTTGCTTTTTTCATACTTGTATTCACATACATGAAAACTTCCTTGTCCTCATTCTTTGCACTCTTAGTCAGCGCTTTCTCATATGCAGCTTTGGCCTCTCTAACCTTATCTGTAGTACTATTATAAATCGACTTGTAGCTGTTGTTGGCTTCAGTACTTTTCATCGCTCTGTAACTGTCCCATGTTATCTTTTTCTGCTCTATTTTACCGGACAGCTCCGCATTCATCCATTTTTGCATCCTCCTCCTGAAATAATTTCTTAATGGTATGTATGTATTCAAGGCTTCTGTGATTTTTGCTTTAAATGTATTCCATAATTCAAGTGCATTCTCCCTCACTCTGTAATTCTCCCAATTAATAGCGCCTTACACTGTCAAGTCTCCTCTTCTGAAATTAAAACCGTGCCTTTACCTTTAACTACTGCAACATCTTTCTCCATCTTCCAACTGACAACTGTGTGATCACTACCTGCCAATTGTTCTTGATTTTAACTTCTGTGATGTCATCCAATTCGTGAGTAATGATCAGGTCAAGAATATTCTCACGTCTATTATCTGTGACATGCTGGTACAAATAATAATCATCTAGTTCATTTAGAAATTTTTTCCCCAATGTGTTTCCTTCCAACTTATTCCAGTCAATCTGAGGCAGACTGAAGTCACCCATAATAAGACATTCGCGCTTGCTTGCCCGTTCCATTTGCATGTAGACTCGTCATTTTCTTCACAATCTTCTGGTCTGTAGATTACTCCCACTCTCATTACACCTTTGATTCCAATTAATTCACACCACACAGATTCTACAGATTCTATAGTTGCTAATAGACATAATTTCAGACTTAGTAAAAGCTCTTTTTAAGCTTAGCTGCTTTTGATAAGAAGCATGACACCACCACCACCACCTCTCCTATCTTCCCTGATAGGAGTCTGTAAATTGCGTGTGTTCTCTGGTCGATATGCCTGTTTTGCTGGACGAAAAAAACCCCAGTTTCTGGGAGAAACTATAGACACAGTTAAGACTCAGTATTCTTTTATAGTTTACTACCCTGACACACCCTTGAAGTTACCTAGGCTTTTTTCCCTATCTTTCTCTTTCCGCTCATTTGAAACGTTGCCAACCTCAGAACATCTTGCAGCGTCGGCTGTTGTGGCAACAAACAAGAATTCTTGAGGTGAGTGCAACATTACTTTGACCCATATCTTCAGATAATTGCGGATCTATATTACCCTTCTCCCGCTAACTAGCAGTTTCCCTGAACCCTTGGGGTATCCTCAATGATACTAGCAAAAATCCTTGCACCACCTTTGTTCAAATGAATACCATCTCTACAAAATAGATTCCTTCTGCCTACAAATGCGGGCCACGCTAATAAAAATTTCCCCCTAGAGTCTTGCATCCCTCAAGTCTCGAGTTAATCCACAAGTATTTCAGCATATAATCCCTCCAATCATGTCTGTGCAGAATTGCAGACACACATTCTGACCTAACTCGCGGTACTTTTTCAGCGGACCTCTATTTATCCAACAAATGGTCAGGTTGTGTTCGTCTAATATGTTTACTTCCCCTCTTAATACCTGACAATCTGTTGGTAACATCATCAATTGTTGCTCCCGGCAAATACACCCTGGTTCTGATCCACCTATCTTTATTACAAAAAATAAATAAAACTAGATCACATTCAACCCGAACGGTATGCACTTGACTATTCTCATTTGGGACCGAATTGAGGGTGCATCACTTGACAGGTCACAAGATACTTGAGTCCCTGACGAGCTCCAAGTTACATTTGTTTCTAGGGCAACCGCTCGTTTCTTCAGTGACTCAAATTCTTCTCGTAATGTACCAAGATCTAATTTGAGAACGGTACACTCCTTACCTCAGGTGCAAAGAAAATAATCGTCAGCTGAGTTAGGTTTGCCCACTAGACCTACCTTATAATACATGCCATACGCTATACAAATGACGAGCATATGACTCCTCCGAAAATGCCTGCAGGCATTTTTCTTGGTCACAATATCCTTGGACTTTGTATTGTAAGTGGATATTGTAGCAATCATAATATAATTAAGTATTTAATTATAATACTTAATTAAATAGAAAATTAACTATCCTACACGACTATATAGATTCTAACTGGATATTAATTAATAATAAAAAAAGCTCAAAATTATTCCGAAAACTAACTGGCTATGAAGTTCTGAAACGCACAGCCACCGTATACAATCAGGTGCAGAAATGTGCTTGTGAACTGGTTAACGTCCAACCAATGAATCCGTGTATACGTGTATCGTGTGAATCCATATACAGTAGACCCTCGATTTAACGGACTAATTAGGGGAAGGGATGTCCGCTATTACCGAAAGTCCGTTAAATTGAATGTATTTTAAAAACGTATATTAATAACGAACTTACAATGTACAGGACGTATTAAAATGTTATTGCAATGTATAAGTATGTATAAAATAGTATTATAATGTACATTGAGTAATTTATACACCGCACTAAAAACATCTGTTAAAAATATAAAAATAAATTAACGATAGGAACCAAACTTTATTTTTATTAAACACATCAAAAACAATATCAAATGAAGTGTTTCCACCACTTTTTTTTTTATTGTTTTTCCTTAAAGCTCACAAAGTTGTTTTCAATGCGAACATTAGTTTTTTCATTTAAATCCATTTTAGGGGGGAAAATACTTTAAAATTCTTAAACCCCATTGAATAAAAAGATACAAAAAACGTTACATAATATTCAATATTAATATTAGCGTAATTGAAGGAATCACAATATTCAGAGTCAGAAACAACTGTCATTTGGAGGGAGAGGTGTTAATTCCTTGCTGGTAGAGGGTTCTGGTGAAACAGGTCCAGTTGATGAAGTGGTCTTGAACAAACCATCAAGCTTCAGTTGCCTTACACCTTGGTGCTGCTTCCTTATTTATTTTTATTATTTTTTTTATGTAAACCCCAAACACGAGAGGTATTAGAACCTATAGTACTTAGTACCGTGCTTGGGTTGGAGGTTGAGAAGACGAAAGAAGATATTTGTTGATATTGGACTTGAACTTCCGTAGACGGTAATTTTCAGGAAATACGTATGAAGGAAGGTTGTTCCAGAAAACGGCAGTAGAATGAATACACGAGGAAGATGAAAAGTTGGTTTTGTGAGTTTGAAGTTGGACAGTAAATGGATTTTGGCTGGTGGTTGCACGTGTTCGGACTGTTTTGAAAGAGAGAGCGGGAATTATAGAAGCCGATTCAGAAGAACAGTGCCCATGGAAATATCTGTAGAAGAGGCATGCAGCAGAAACAGTATGTCTATGAGTGAGACACCGAGTGGAGAGACTCTGTTAGAGATAAATCATTAATTAACCTAACTGCCTTCTTCTGAATGGAATCAAGAAGACTGAGAGAGGTTTTGGGGGCACCACCCCAAATGTGGGAACAATGTCCCATGGTAGGGCGGATTTATGATTTATACAGAGTGAGCAGCTGTTTGGAAAAAAAGTAACGCCGAGAGCGAAAGAGAAAACCAAGTTTTTTAGATGCAAAGGAAGCAATATTTCTAATGTGCTTGCACCAAGAGAGATCAGAAGTCAGGGTAATCCCCAAAAGAGATATATCATTTTGCCCAGAAATCGGAGTGTCACCAAAGATAACCACAGGAGCCGAAGAATCCTTTTTGCGAGATATAAGACAAAACAGAGTTTTAGAAGGATTGAAATCAACTAAGTTGTCTTTGTCCCACTGGAGAAATACCTGAAGATCAGCATTTAAGGAATTGGTAGCAGATTTTCGAGAAGTTGAAGCTGATTGAGCAGGGCAAGGTTTCTCAAAATGGAAAGTGGAATGCAATGTGCTACATCGGCAAAATTATGGATAGAATTTCTAGTCAATGGAAGAAGGTCATTAATATACAAGAGGAAAAGAGTGGGGGGGAAAGAACTGAACCTTGGGGGACACCAGCATTAGTGGAGAAGTTAGAAGACAGAGAGCCATCTACCATCACCCTCAGTGAGCGATCAGAGAGAAAACTGGATAACCAATTACAAAAAACCGTTGGCAAACCATAAGATAGAAGTTTGTTTAGAAGACCTTTATGCCAAACACGATCGAAAGCCTTTGAGATGTCAAAAGCAATTACTTGTGTTTCACCGAACCTTTCCATTGAATTAGTCCATAAATGGGTAACATAAGCCAGAATATCACCAGTGGATCGACATTGACGAAATACATACTGGCGATCGTTGATCAGACGGAAGGTTTCTAGGTAGTTTAAGAGTTGGCAGTTTCTCCATTACTTTAGAAAGAGTAGAAGTAATTGCAATGGGACAATAATTGGATGGGAGGGATTTGTCACCCTTTTTAGGAACTGGCTGAATATGAGCAAATTTCCAAGCAAAAGAAAAAACACCTTTGGAATAAGAAAGCGAAAAAAAAAAAGGTGGTAAAGAAAAGGAGTAAGTTCAGGAACACAGGTTTTGAGAACAAGTGGAGAAGTACCATCAGGACCTGGAGCTTTCTTAGCATCAAGATTCGTCAAAATCCTTCTGACATCCTTTTGACGGAAGACCACAGGAGGCATTGAATGGAGCGTGTTTGGAATGGTGGGAGATGTTTTACCAAGATCATTAATACATGAGTTGGAAGAAAAATGGGATGCTAGTAGATCAGCTTTATCCTTGGCTGAAGTGACAACAGAACCATCTGGTTTGGACAGAGGTGGGAGCAGAGATAGGGAAAAGTTGCGGTCAATAGCTTTGGCAAGAGACCAGAATGCTCGGCTACCATTAGGGCAAGAAGCAAGTTTTCTACTCTTAGCCTGTTCAAACTCTAGTTTGGACTGATTAATAACTGCTTTACAATTGTTGCGAGCTTTGGTGTAGGCAGAAAATGAAACTGAAGAATTAGAAACAAGCCAATTACGATATGCAACGTTCTTCCCTTGAACAGCCCTAGCACATTTCCTGCAAGAATAATTTCACTGACACGATCTGAGCAAACGTTGATATCAGAAGTTTTGAAACAGTAATCCGACCAAGGAAAAGAAGAAAAGAAATCTCGCAGGTCATCCAATTTTGCATTCTTGTAATGCCAAACAATACGAGGTTGGGAATAGCCATGAGATAAAGGCTCCATTGGAGAAGAAACAATCACCAAGTTGTGATCTGAAGTGCCTAAAGGACCTCTCACTTCAACCGTGTACTTAGAAGGGTTGTTAGTGAGAAAACGATCGAGCGTGTTGGCTGTATGATTAGGATTGTCCGGTATTCTTGTAGGTAAATGAACAGTCTGTGCAAAGTCATTAGTAATTGCAAAAGCCTCAGCATCTCGACCATCTGGGTCGGTGTGACTAGAAAACGGAAGACAGCTGGAGCTGTGAACATTAAAATCACCAAGGAAAATTACCTCACTGTTAGGAAAGTTGGACTGGAGAAAGTCAAGTTGCAAAGAGAGGAAGTCAAAGAGCTCCACGTAATTAGTGGAGTTGGGAGAATGGTAGAGACAAAAGATGAATTTGTTACAATGAGGTAGAGAAATTTTAAACCAGAGAATATCGAAGAGAGGAGATTCCAAATTACCAAGTCTCTGACAGTGAATATCAGAACGGACATATGCACAAGTACCATCTTTGAGGCGAAAGGAATCATACAGCGAATAATTTGGGCATCTGAGATGAGCAGTAGTTGAATCAACCGATAACTGGGTTTCTGTCAGAAAAAGTAAATGGGGTTTGGCAGACTGCACCAAACCCCATGGACATCGTTGAGATTAAAATTCCGACCACGTATATCTGTGAAATGAATTAGGAAGTGTTTGGGAGGTTTAGATCTTTCGCAAATAAGCTTGCTCTATTAGTGTGGCATTTCATGGTGTATTCAATAGTAAGAAAAGGTAGATGGGACATGCTGTATGAAGTAATGAAATTTTTGGATATGGCGTACACATGGTAAGAATATACCCAGATCCTTGACATAACGTGGCCTCGACATTGCCCCCCGCATACACACCACTCGGACTCCCTCCAGTCACTATCTGGCAGAGTAGAGGTAACAAGATTATACACTAGCTTATCCGGAAGCCTCCTAGAGAGTTACCAATAGGTTCGGTCCGGTGTACTAGCTACCGGACGGCCTGCGAACACCGTTTTAGAGCTGTACCCTCGAAATGTAAGGAATAATGGATCTCGCCACGATGTTCATCATAAACTCAAAAGTCATCAATCATACTGCATGATGGAAGAGATAGGGAAGGGTTGACCGGAACTTGGCTCTAGAGACTAAACATGGGTCCCACCACTTCAAGCCTCCAATAAGCAAAGTGGTCGTATTGCATAGGTTGATGAGAGTCAACTACCACCTAGTACTGCCTGATAACATAGAGGGGCGGCATTCCTCCATGTGGTGTGGACGCCACACCTCGACCCCTGCTTACGTTGGTTCATACCTGGGCGGTCACCCACCATGTACTTGTGCATGGAGGTTATACCCAGGATTACTAACAGTCCCACCATCGTGAAGATGCAAGCAGAGGATTTGGCTGTCACAGACCGCCCGGACGTAGCCGAAATTGGGTCCGCTTGACTTGAATGTCACCCGAATATCAGTTCCATCAGCGTTTTAGACTCCCAGGTATCAAGTACAGCTTGTTTGGCATATCTGAAAGAATGTCTATGACAACCTCAAGGACCAAATTACTGTAGATCGAAATTCTATAAAATGGTAATAATAAGGAAGGACATCAGGGTCTGATGATGATTATGATGTCATCAATATGTTGTCTTATAACAGACAATTTAGAATGAGGTGCAACTGATTCTTCTTCTTTGTCATCATCATCATTCTCTTGTTCTCCATGACGAACATTTTCTGCATCTCTCCCTCAGAAAAAGTTTGATAGACCGGATCACCTTTATAATTTTCGAGCCACTGTTCCACATCATTCTCAGTTGCATTTTTGTTATCGGCCCTCAAAAGAGTTTCCCGAAAATTAGACGCCTCAACTCCATCAAAGTCCATTTCAGGTTCTACGTCGTACAACAACTTCTTCCAAGCATTGGCCAAGGTAGTAATCTTCATATCCAGGTGTGGCCATCGAGTCGATCGCGGCTTTAATTGTGGTCGATCACGACGAATTTTAAATATACACTCATCCCTCGATTTGGGCGGTCAGGTATACTACCAAAATTTTATATTGCGCAGAGGGTTACGCTACCTGCGCGTGATTGTTTTTTATTAACGAAGCTTCAAAAATAGGAATGAAGAGCAGATTTTGAAAATTTATTTTTGTTTTTTTTTGCATGATTGAAAATTTCATTGAAAGAGAAAGACATTTCACCATTTCGTTATTGCAAATGCAATAAGATTGAGTTTACTACCTGTTCATAATTAGAAAATTGTTGAAAATTGTCTAATTGAAAATTAGAAAATTGCAAATTCTTTTTATTGTTTTATAGTCGTGACCTCCAGAAATAGCGTTAGAGAAATATCACAAAGACATTCAAAACTGTTTCTTATTAGGGTATAACCAAACAGAGCAATAAAGGGTGGTGTGTTTGTCCAGTTATTTTGGAAACAACTTCCTCATTCGGAAATCCTCTTCATCAATTATCCTACGTTAGCTGTTCAGACAGAATATTTTTCCGTTTCGCGCAACTTAAAGTGTTTTAATCGGTAAGCATTGCTTTTGCTGATTTAATAACTGGACAGTATTTATATGTTAATTTAATACCTTTTGATTTAAAATAAATACTACGAAAAAAAGTAAAACGTATCATTTTCATGAAGAGTGGGAACTAGAATACTTTTTTTGTAACGGTGAAAGAAAAATGTTGCTGTTTGATTTGCAATGCTTCCGTGGTTATACCCAAAAAAGGAAATTTAGAAAGGCACTTCAACGCACTCCATGGTAAATCCAATTGGATTTTCCTTCGGATAGTGACCTTAAAAAAAATAAATTAGAACTTAAATCTAGATTATTCGCGCAACAAAATTTCTTCATGACACCTAATTTACAATCTAAAGCAGTAACTGTAGCATCATTTAAAGTGAGTAATCTTCTTGTAAAAAAAATGGAAATCATTTTCTGATGGCCAATTCATCAAAGACGCATTTTTAGAAATAACAGATTCTCTTTTTGAAAATTTTAAGAACAAAAGAACTGCTGGGTATTGTTTCGTTAAAAGAAAAAACTAGAGGTCTTGATATCTTTAACTCATTCAAACATTTTATTGAAAAAAATAAATTAAATTAAATTACCACTATTTAAGCTCCTATCAGTAACAACAGATGGAGCTAAAGCAAAGACGGGCATCTTAACGGATTCATCGCATTGTGCCAAAAGGATGATGAATTCCTAGATTTTTTGAGTTACCACTGTATCATCCACCAACAAGTGTTAGCCAGCAAAAGATTAAATACTAAAAGTGTTATGGACATCGCTTTCGAAATCGTGAATCAGAGGACAATCTCTTCAAAGGAGACTTTTCCAAATGCAACTCGATGAAAAAGACCAGATCTGATATTACACACAGATGTGAGGTGGTTGAATCGGAGTAAGTTTCTACAGAGATTTCGAAATTTGCTGAATGAAATTTAAAAATGAGTTGATCAAAGGGGAGATGATTATCAGCAGCTACAAGATACGGAGTGGTTGTGTGATCTGGCTTTTTTGGCAGATTTTACCAGTAAATTAAGTGATCTGAATTTGTAATTACAAGTAAAAAATAAAAATGTGGGTGACATGATTAGTAGTATTTCTGCATATAAATATCAATTTTGGCAATGGCTAAGGATCTCAAAGAAAAAAAATTCGATCATTTTCAAAAATATCCTGTTTTTGAATTTAATAGTGAGAAATATGTTTCTGAAATTGAGAATGTTGTGGACGATTTTGAAACCAGACTCAGTGATTTTAAAACAATTGAAGACATTGTTCAATATATTTCTTATCCATTTAATGTCCACTTAGCTACGAAACAAATTGCAGAAAAAATTGCTGCGATTTTTCAAATGGATAAAATATTACTTGAAAATGAAATTATTACTTTGCGAAACGATATCTTCCTAAAAGCCAGATCATCAGAAGAAGACTTTTGGAAATATGTTTGCCTAGAAAAGTACCCAAATGTAAAACAATGCAGTGAACTTTTAAATTCCTGTTTTGGTTCCACATATCTGTGTGAATCGGCCTTTTCGTATTTGAAACAAACAAAGACGAAGAATCGCTGTGCTCTTACGGACTTGCATACAGAAGATTCTTTACGGTTGGACTAATCACAGTATATCCCCGATTTTGAAAGTTTGGCAGATGACATGAAGACACAAACTTAGCATAAATTAAAATTTTAAATACGTATGAATTTGCCAAACCACGTGCAATGAAATTCTTGAGATGGTAGATCGTGGCACATTTTGAAGCAAAAAAGTAGATCGCACCACAAATTAAGTTGTCCACTCCTGTTCATTTCTTTCTACGCAGCTGCTAAGTTGAAGATAGCAGATCTGACGTTGTATGCATGTAAATTTTGCAGTGTCCTGGTGCCTTTTGTATCTTCTTCTGTTTCTTCCAAAACAACCATTATCTCTTCCAAAAACTCGCACATCAGACAGATGTGCTACGCTATCAGATATAAACTGGTTCTAAATTTTGACTTTAGGACAGAATTTTTTTGTCCGTTACCATCGAGGGCCTACTGTATATGTCTTGCTCATGTATCAATGCAGGAATTGGATGTAATAGCCGTGGGACATCCTTGGCGATCTTCCTTTTTGTTATTTATGTAGTCTGTATAAAAACATAAACTGCCTTATCAAAACAAAGCTTCTAAAGATCTACCCTTTGAACTAGACAGTTCATTTAATGAAATAGAGTCTGAGAAGTGAAACTTAACAGCAAAACTACCTGCCCAGCCTGCAAGCTAGTATTGTTATATGACAGGGGTCGCAACTTGCGGCTCTTTGAACATGTAACTGCGACTCTTGAACGTTTAGCCCACATGTACTACAAGCGACGTATTTCTGCGAGCAAATATTTTCGAACATGAACTATATTAAAAATAAATCAAGAAATCGTCTGAACCGTACGAGTCTTTCAGCATGTTTAAAGATGAAAATTACGGAATACTCGCCTGATGTTGATTCTCGCTCAAGAAGTTCAGCAGCAAAAGTCACATTAATTCGTACCTAACTGAATGTTTGTTACATTTTTTCAGTATTAATAAATAATATTTCAAAAAATATATTTTTTAAATAAAACAACTTCCCACTATTCCATTTCTTAAAAAATTCCCCCCACATCCCAGCTTGAGCTAAGGTGCTGCTCTTCGGATTTTTTGTTTTATAATTAGATCAAAAATGGCTCTTCACTCAAAAAATGTTGCCGACCCCTGTTAAATGACAAAGTAATATCATTCAGTATCCTAACTGTATAATACGAGTACCTTCTACATTTGGGTTTTGAGGGGGCAGGATCCCAAACGAACGGCCTCAATTCTAACAAAATAAAATTATTAATGCGAAAGTGAACAGCACGAACTTATATCTCATGGCAGTTTCTAAAGATGTCAGCTTCACACACTGACAACCCTCGAAATATAACTACCACCAGCAGTAGTAGCGAAACTACAAATTCTGGGCCTCCCGCGAGATTGATGAATGCCTCCTCCCCGTGCTCTTCAACAATAATACAAACCAACTGCCCGAGTTTTCTAATCCTCTGCCCCTAAGGTAGCGGATCTGGCGGTATAGTAGTTTCGCCATTTGTGACCACGTTCTCATTACAAGATTTGGGCCTAGTAGCTCAACTAACAAAGTCAAGGAGAACTTCTCAACGATTTCTGGTAGATACTTGTCTCTTAGCAAACTCCCAAATTTCCATAATCTTACTACTTTGTATTTGTCCATTTCTGGTACTAGCACTCAAGTTATAAACGTCAATTCGTAGAGTTCATCAAATTTATTTCCAAATATTTCAAGAACGTCAAATATTTCAAAATCTTCACTTTGAGCTTTTTTTTTTTTTTTTGTCCATAGTGACTTCGGCTGGCCACTGCAGTCTGTAAGATTTGACAAAATAAAACAAGACCTGTTGCACTACTTTCTATGCACGAATCACTGTCAGTATTCATAAAAGTATGAAAATCAAGCTATGCAATCCAACAAGGGCACTACAACCAATGGTGGCATTCTGATTATTATTCAGTTATTATCCAAACAAATTGTCAGAATATGCTGGGCCTTTTAAACTGAAATAAAGTTTCTAATCTAAAGGTTCTAGAGCAGGTGTCGGCAACCTATGCTACTGGTGCGACACACCGAGCCCGAACTACGCAGCTTGCTGCCAATAGCCTTATTGGCGACCTGAATCAAGCAATCTAGCCTGTTTCACTTTAAACCACACTCCCCAGCGGAGGGAGGAGGCAGATAACCTCCTTGCTCCCCTTCCCCCGCCGATCCTCTCTTCTCCTGGTGGGGCATGGGTATGCCCCACTGATCAAGCCATGGGGAACCTTATAAATACTGCCAATGCATGCCAAAGTAAATACTTTCTGGTGATCGCTGTGGATTTTGCTGGGGCGTTCGACTCCCTCTAGTGGCCGAGCGTCCTTGGAAGACTCCGCAAAGCGCATGCTCCCATAAACCTTTACAATACTATCAAAGCATACCTAGCCTAAAGAAGAACTGAAGTCATAGCGCCCTTCCAAAGAATAACAAGAAATATCCATAAAGGATGACCGCAGGGTCCGTTTTCAGCCCCCTGCTTTGGAATATAGCATTCGCAGATGACCTTGCACTGATGGTGGCAGCAGACTCCAGGGCCCAGCTGGAGATACAGGTAAACCATGCCCTAGAGATCCTACAACAATGGGCAGAAGAAAAGTTAATACAAATTGAACCGACAAAAACAACGTCGATCTTTCTCAAAGGATTATTAAATATCAGAAGACCTCCGCAAATTAAAATAAAAGGAACAACGATAAAGCTTACCACTCAAATGAAATATCTAGGTCTGATCCTTGACAACAATCTCTCCTTCCAACATCACCTAAGCAACTAAGAAAAATTAGAAACTACTCTGCACTGATCGTCCGTGTTACAAGGTGCGACTGGGCCTGAAAAAGCGAACACTCTCTCTCTCTCTACTGTAAGGCTACATTTATACCAGCAATCTCATATGCTGCTCCAAACTGGTTCCACAAGACAGCCATGGCCATAAATAAAAGAATTCTTGATTCAATTCAGAGATAAACCCTTCTAACAATAACCCGCACTTGCCGGACTGTCAGTACACAGGCGCTCCAGGTGCTGGTGGGGTTCTCCCGCTGGACCTGGAGATTGTCAGGTGTGGCCTGTCATCATACTACCTATCTAAAGGGATGCCCGTCACATTCATGGAGTACGCCATCGAACCCACAAATGATAGAAAGACCGAAAAAACCCGATTATTGGGGCATCTGAAGCAAGAATGGCAAACCTGCTGGACAAACAGTACCAAAGGAGAAGTGACAAAGAAATTTCTTCCGGACATACACAAAGTTTACCCTAAATCACCGCCTTGACTCCACCCAGGACTGCACTCCACTTACCTCCTGACGGGTCACGGACCTTTCAATGAAAAACTTACAGCATTTGGGCTCCTGGAGGACCCACACTGTCCATGCGATGAACACGAGAGCTGGCAACATTTGATGCACCAATGCCCGCTGTATGACGACCTACGTGGAATCTTAATCACCAGACTAACTTACTTACCTCAGGACCGGGAACACCATCTCCTAGACAGCTTCGATGAGTATAGTGCGCTCACCAAATTTGCACAAGACTTATTTGCAAGAAGGAGAACACAAATTGCAAGGCGCCTCCGTAGCCAGGTGGGAAGGAGCAGCAGTGCGTAGCACACGCTTCTTGATTAGACCGGGGTTCGAGCCCGTCACCACCAAATACGGAGGATGCGGAAAGGTCAGGGAATGACCACCGCATATTCCCGGAACAATATGGCCTTAGTTGCTAATGCTCCTGAAAACCAAACAACAACAACAAATTGCAACCAATGATGCACGCCGTTAGCCCAGGGCTCCCTGCATGAGCATCCAAACTGAACCAGACTATGACCCTTATGGTGGGACTCTTTCTCTCCCAGGATTGAACCTCCACCGCAAAGGATAGACGATCCGTCACCATCTATGCGGACTCTACTAGACAATGATCTCTCTGGACGGGACTCTTTCTCCCATGTACGACGCAACGACTGGACATGACCACAGCAGCTGTGCTGCCTGCAGCACGCCGCCTGGCGTTCTGAACTGGACACCCTTTCCCAGTTCACTTTTAAAACCCCATCCCTAGGCAGGAAGGGGGAAGAGATGGGTCTCTGTCTCATCCCTACCTCTGCCTCCCCCCTTCTTCCCCTGGTGGGGCTTGCTCACTGGCACTTCCCCTGGTGGGACTGCTCCTGAGATCGCCTTCTCTTTCGTTCTCATACTTCTACCTGTTCCCACCAAATCTTCAGTCTTCCCCCCCACTCTACCTTTACCGACCGTGAATGTTCCAACTGCAAGCTGCTAAACTCCAATGTGAAAAATTAACATAACCTTTATTTAAACCTATCTCGGCCTTATCTAAACCTCTAACGTCTACCCCATTTTTTTTTTTTTTAACATAGGCCCTAGCCACTGAAATCTCAGGAAATTAGGTGGCCGGGCCTGCCAGAGTAAGTAACTGTAATACTGGTATACCATGTCTGCCTCCACGGGGCCAGGTGTGGACAACGTTGATCGTCAGTAGAGGTCCAGCGGCTAAATGACCAGATGAACAACGCCTCACGACAGTGCACATGTACAAAAAAAAAGTGTATGTGTACAATATGCAGTACACATACACTTTTAAATCTCTGGCCTCAACAGTGTTCTGTTTCGTTTCACATAACAATGTATACTACGCGGAGATGGGGTATACCCCTGGTGCTGTTTGACACGAATACACTTTACTTTACACTTGATCATTTGATCATCTAGGGACATCTCTATCGTCCTCATTCTTCTGCCTTTATCCCCCACTCTATCTGCACACAAGCGAACGCCCCACACACATCAAATCTAATCTCGTCCAAATTTACAGTTTCGCCCAATCTCGGCCTATTCATTTCAAGCGACACCCCAACGCAATCAATATATATATATATATATATATATATATATATTTTTTTTTTTTTTTTTTTTTTTTTTTAAGGTCCTAACCACTGAAATCTCAGGAAAGTAGGCGGCGGCAGGACCTGCCAGAGTACTTACTTAAAATACTGGTGTACCTGGTCTGCCTCCGCGGGGCGAAGTGCGGGCAACGTTGGGCCTCAGTAGGGGTACAGCGGCTAAATCGCCAGAGGAACAACGGTACATGACATTACACATTTACAATATCCATACACTTTTAAATCTCTGGCCTTCCCAGTGAACTGGCTCACCATACAATGAAAGCAACGCGGAGATGGGGAAAACCCCTGGTCGGATAATTATCCTTAGTCACTGGTCAACATCTAAATGCGGTTCACATTGACCATTATGTTGTAACAATTCACTGATTTTGGACGGACACTGTGACTACCATCACATCTGAAAGGCAGTCACACGTGTCAGGAAAGATATTCCGTAAGAAGATAAACCACAAAAAAGGGAGGATCGTGGAACTGGACGAAACGCTCTGACGATAATACTGTCAACGACTCACAGACGTGCATCGCCAACTGCGCACCATCCAGTAACTGCACAAACCATTGGAATATTACTTGCAGGGGCAGGTCTACGTGCATGCCACCCATTTTTCTGCTTGCTGTTGTTTACCCAACATCCACAAGAGTGGGGTAAGGCCAGCGCGGCCTGGAGATACAAACGGCGTCTCGAGGTCTTCAGTGATGAGGCCAGTATCCTTGAGTGCAGATGATGACTGTATTCACGTATGGCAACGAAGTGGTCAGAGGTTCAAACTGTTCGTCATTCATAAATGCCATACAGCACGGGCAGCGAGGGTCATAGCATGGACAGTTCTATCGAAGGCCAGCATATACCCCCCGGGGAAAAGAGCTCGATCCCACTTCTCTTTCCCTCCAATTCCTCTTTTCTCTGACTTATTCTAGTGAACCTCCCCTCTCGATGTCATTATGTTTGATGGATAAGGGACACCATAGGCTATGACAAATAGCATATCGGCGATAACGGCATCCTACGACTTGTTCCACTGCCGTCTATAGCACGTGTATTGAATGGCAATGCTCAGCGCAATAATACCCGCTCACATATTGCATTTATTGTCTGCGCGGGTAGCACGGTGGTATCGTCACAGTCCTCTCCACACCGGGTGGAAAAGGCCTGGGTTCGAATCCCGCCGATGACGAGAGGAACTTTAATGGGCTTTTTTCACTCCGTGGCTGAGTTAGTTGGTCTCAGGCGTAGACAGCAAGGTTTTTTTCGTCCAGCAAAACAGGCAAATCAACCATAGAACATACGCAATTTACAGACACAAATACGGGTTAATGTATTTAATTACGGGCAAACCTAAAATAATAACAATAATAATATCGTATTTATTTTCAAACAGCCTACATAACGTGAACACCATACCATGGCCAGCCATGTCTTCAGATTTGTCCCCCATATTTGGAAGAGACAAGGCCGTTGTATTTGGATTTATAAATCGGCACAAGCTGTAGCCACCTTGACCAACCAGTTGAAAGAGGTATGACGGATGTTTTAAAGGATCCGTCAACTGCGCGACTTTACCTCGACGTGTGGCAGCGTATATTGCCAGCCAGGGGGAATTTACTGGGTACCAAAGAGAACAACTTTTGTACACTTTTCTGTGAGAAAAATTCAACTTTTATCCTGCAACTATCGTCTCATTCTCACATACCTGTCCGTATTTATTCCAATGTTCAGCAGAATCCGTCGCCTCTTCTGGGTATTGTTGCAATTTCTATATCATAATAAAACTGTATAATGCGATACTAGGCACTGAAGAACGGGAAGGGGAAACTTGAGCGGATCGAAAGGAGTATATTCACAACCCATTTAAAGGAACCTGAAGTGCAGTAACTTTACAACTTTTCCCTTCCATTCATAGCTGCAGTATCATAAGTTTACTGAAAATATCCGGAGCTCCATAAGGATAGCGATTCCAAAATTTACAAGATAGTTTCACTGGAATTAATTTAATAATGAAAAATTCTTTTGATTTCATATAATCGATACTTTTTAATAAAGAAAATGTCATATTTGCATGAATAATAAAGAGTAGTAAGCACTTTAGTCATATTGCTGACTATTAAGTGGGTATACTCGCTGCTTGTGAAGCAGTCGACTAATGATATAATAATTATAACGGGACTAAGAAAATATGTTTTCTTACTAGATCTAATTCTGAAAATCAACTGAAAATTTTTCTGTCAAGTCAAGGCAATGCGAATTTGTAATGTGTTTACTCAGGTTTCGGACGTATTTTATACGATATTTCTTAATTAGCAGCATAATGTCAGGTAACAAATTACGCAGTGCGATTTTTAATTTTTTGAAACCCTTTCTCTTCATAACACTTCATAGCAACAGTTTATTCTCCCTCCCACCCATAGACTGTTATGGGTGGGGTAGATAAATTGTTGGAGTATCTCATAACACAATACTCCAATTCAAATCACAACCAAGCTTGATGCAACCAAGCGGTGAGGTGGGAACACAGCAGTGCATGCACGGGTTCGACTGCTAAATACGATATGTTGCTCTCGTGGCTAGCACAGTTGATAGAATCGCCGTCCACTCCACACCGGCTGGAAAAGACTTGAGTTAGAGTCCCGTCGATAACATGAGGAATTTTTATGGGCCATTTTGCACAAATGGTTGAGTTAGACGGTCTCAGGCGAGGGCAGCATGGTTTTTTGCTCCCGGAAACTCGGGGTTTTTCTTCCAACAAACAGAAAATCGATCACATAATACACACAATTTACAGACAGTATACACGGAGCAATATGGTCTTAGTCGCTGATGCTCCTAAAACCCTACTACAACAATAACGATCATGTTCTTGTGCTCTCTCTCTTGTAAACTCCTTTGATCTTATGTGGCCCTGCCGGAGTATACACAGGCAATTTATTTATTTTTCATGAAAGGCTTATTACGTTATGTACTTAGGTTAGGTGTGTGTTAAGCACCAAAGAAAGTAACACTATGAGGTATCATTATATTAATGTCTTAATCGCGTGTATTTATCGGTGGTTTGAGTTTGCTGGACGAAAAGAAAGACTTTCCGGGAGAAAAATAAATAAGTAAAAATAAAATATAAATCCCTTGCCCGAGACCGACTAATTCAGTCACGTTTACAAAAAAGCTTATAAAAATTTCTGGCGTCATTGACGGCATTCAAACTCGGGCCTTTTCCATCGGTGCGGGAGAACAGTGATTATACCATTATGCTCCCCATAGTGGCATATTATGTACCACAGCTCCTCTTCCGCCCGTTATGTATCGTAGCATTTTATTTATGTAATTTGAGAATAACTTCTGTGGGCAAGTAGTCCAGTGGTTATAATCACCCTCCTCCCACATGGAACGGAAACGGGCTGAGTTCGAATCCTGTCAATGGCGCAAGGAATTTTTATGGTTTTTTTTTTCTTTTTTCCCCCATAGCGTCGCTGAATTAGTCGGTTTCTACAGAAAGAATTTCATGTTTTATTCTCCTGACAACCGACTGAAAATACACGCAATTACACACTATTTACTGACGCCTCATAGCTTTGGTTACTTCGGAACACACACATAACAGAATCTAACTTAATCTAAGCTCCTGTGGAACTGTAGGCAAAATAACTTACTGCTATAGGATAAAGTTAATAATAATGAACATAAGGCATACGAGCGGCATTAATATTTTTTTAATCCTCATAAATAACAATATTGGCTATCACGATGTATGTTTTTAGGCATAGTTTCTAGTTCCCATTAAATTTTCTAATTCTAATTATGTGTAGCTTTAAAAAATGAATCGATCTCTTATTCCGCGGTGTCTTCATTTCATGTACACCGCACGTTTTTTTTCCATTTTCAACATCAATTTGCTTAAAGCGACTGTCATTTTTTTTTTTTTTTTTGAGTAACACACCTCTTTCCCACAGTTCAAGACTATTCAACAAAGTTGCGTGTTATGACCTACGTTTTGAGAAGACTATACGATCAAGTATAGAGGGGATAAAAAAAATTCACCGCGTGGAGTTATCTTTGCTCTAGTAGCTGCCATCGGCAACTGGACACTGAAAAAGCATGATGACACGTTGCAGAGAATTATTAACGACCTCTCAAACGGTCACACATACGTTAGTCAATACTTGTGAAGTATCAATTTGTTCTTGTCATTTCACGAAGATTGTCTTTTCTATTAAAGTGTTTTTAATTAATTTGCTGTTGTCGGTACTTCTTTTCTGAAGTTTGCGTTAAGTTAGAAACAGCAATGGCCATTTTTCATTGGCTGATTGGAAATAAGAAGATACTAACTTTGAGTGGTCATTTACTTAAACCAAAATAATTGTTTCAAATGTATTATCTACAGGTAGGAAGACTGCATCAAGCTGCATTGGCTATAGTGCGCCGCTTCATGAGAATTGTGCTAGAAAATAATTAACTAGTAGCCACTTCATTTTAAACGCGGGAGACTATTCAGAATTGATGAAATATTCTTGTTTCGGAACTTTACCAAAGCGAATCGATAAAAGTCCGAATCTTTTCCATTTTCTGACTGAAATACTGTATAGTAGGCGCACCACAAGTGGGGAGAGGATAGGAGGATACAAATTTCCCTTATGCCCTTGTTTAAAAATCGAAACGTGAATAAATCAAGAAAATGAAGATGGTTTACTAACTTTCCAATTTTACACCTATATATTCTTTGTACATTGTGATGTGATGTATTATACTCTGAGTGCTGAGCTGTATTTACTTTTATTCGTACACATGTATTTTCTTATGTTTAATTTATTAATTTCTTTTTCTTACATATTGTACTATTACTGTTAACCCTTGGCCTTGTGACCGTAAAGGGCAACATTGCAATTTACCATGTATATTATTATTATTGCAATAAAGATTTCTAAATTATCATTGCTTCCCTTAACTCCCTGTCGACTTTTATAATTTTTAAACAACAGCATGGTAGGATCTTTATCCTCAAAAGATTGTTGGTAACAGTGCAAAAAAAGGAAGCAATGGCAATTTCCTGGTTATTTTTCAGTCAAGTCAACACAATGCATATTTGTAATGTGATTACTCAGGTTTCTGACGTATTTCAATTTTATAAGATATTTCTTAATATTCATTTTTTTCCGATTTTTAAACAAGAGAATAGGGCGGGTATGTATCTCCTATACCGACAAGGTGAATGCCTCTGACTTATTAAATATATTCCGAATAAAGTGAATGTTACCCAGAGCAAATAGGGGATATATTCCCCTAAGCCCTTGTTTAAAAATCGCAAAAGTCTGTGAACTTTGATGTGGAACATATTTTAATATTGCGGACTTTACGGTAAATCCTACGATGGTTTCAAACTTTTACTATATATATATATATCTCCGACAATTCAAAAAAAAAAAACATAAGCCAGTAGTATGGCAAAAACTGTAGAGCGAAAATTAACATAAAAATAACGTAAAATAACATAAACCAACAGGGAGGGCGAAGTAAAGGTAATAAGACATAAACAGCAGCCGATAGTCCCCTATATAATTTAGCACTTTAAATCCAATTAATAAAACCGATATAAAATAATGCCAATTATAATATAATTTATCGGTACCCACCTGGAAGGTACCAGTTCCGAAAAACGTGAAATATCACCAGACATCATCTCTAGGAACCTTCTTACCCTCTCTCAGCTTCTATCCGGAAAACTGAGGTCACCCGATATTTGGGATATCATCGCCAGACCGTCCGACAGGAGAAGATGCCAGTCCAACACCTCCCCATACAGATCGAAGCTGCGTAGCATGTCCTCCTTGGACAACATGTTTCCACACAACTCCTTCCAAATATTTAACAGATTAGCCATAGACGCTGAGAAACTTTGCAAGGACAGAACCTACAGATCTTCCATTCTTGCAGACATGTATGCCTTAGTCATGCTCTAGGTGGACTCTCTGTGATACCGCAATATCCACGCTTCGATGTATCCGGATGCACTTTTATTTGTTGTAACTTTATGTTTTTGTACTTGTTGTAACTTTATGTTTTTGTACTTGTTGTAACTTTATGTTTTTGTACTTGTTGTAACTGTATGTTTTTGTATTTGTTGTAACTTTATGTTTTTGTATCTACACCAGTGGCTGTTTAAAGCCGTATATTGTATCTGGCTCTGTATGCAATGCAATGCATATGTCTGTATTTTATGTTTTTTCTCTGTATATAATTCATGTCCTCTAGCTGCATAGCTGTAAAAGGACATTTCTTCGGAAATAAATTGATATTAATAATAATAATAATAATAAAAGGGGTTAAAAGAACTACTAAGAGAGAAACAAAATTTCAAAATTATAGCCTTATTTATTTATTTTCTTAATTTATGTTAAACTTTTAAGCCATTATTTAAATATATACATATACAACGGTATTCAAAGAAAGTGCATCACCCCTTAAAATTGTAATTATCGTCCGAATAACGTAAGTATACGGAAATATTTCTTACAGATTGCGTCAGAAAAGATTGACACGCGTAGATGATGATGTAATATTTCATCAGCTGTTATGTTCAGCTATATAAGCACGCTCTACAAGAGTTGCAGTCATTCCTTGCTTGTGTCAGGATTTGGAGTTACGTGCAGTTGACACCACGAAGGAAGAGTGCTATTGTTGCTTTAGGTGAGGAAGGACGTTCTTCCTGTCATATTGCTTATAGAGTGTCTTGTAATCAGTCGGCAGTGAGCAGATTTCTTTCCAAAATCAAGAATACTGGCTCTGCTGATACGAAAAAAGGAAGGGGACGCAAAAGAGTCTCTACGCCAAAACAGGACCGCATTTTGAAGGGTATATGCCTTAAAAACCGTAAAGCCTCTTCGTTTGGGTTAAAAGAGAATGGGAAGAACATACAGAAGTGGTAGCAAGTGCATTAACAGTGAGAAGACGCCTCTTCAAAAATGGACTTGTAGCCCGTCGTCCTAAGAAGAAGCCCTTCCAAACACAAAAAATGAAAAAGGCCCGATTAATTTGGTGTAAGGAGCATGTCAAATGTACCCCCTCCCGATCAGTGGAAGTCAGTTATTTTCTATGATGAGAAGAAATTCAACCTGCATGGCTCTGATGGGAGACAAACGATTCGCCGTAGACGTGGTGAAGAACACCATCCAGACTATATGGTGTCAACAGTGATATTTTCCTACAGCCAAATGATATGGGCATGCATTTCGTATCGCGGAGTAGGTCACTTGCAGTTTATAAAAGGTTCCGTAAATGCCAATGAATACCTGGCTATATTGAAAGGCAAATTGCTGCCAACCATTAGAGACCATTTCAACCTGCCAAGTAACTGCATCTTTCAGGACGACTCTGCTCCTTATCATCGGATGAAAAGTGTAAGTAGGCACTTCTGTAGTTACTTTAGCTTCACTTCTGCATTAGAGGTTCGACAGTAATGTGTTTACATTTGTGACAGGTGAAAAAATGGTTGGAAGCACGGTCCGTTACAACTCTTAGCTGGCCAGGAAACAGCCCAGAGACCTGAATCCTATAGAGAACTGTTGGCATTGTGTGGAATCTGCAGTTGCCAGAAAGAAACAAAAGACCCTTCGTGAACTTCAGGAAGCCAAAAGTCGTGTTTGGAACCACGAACTATCTTCAGAAATTGATCTTGTCTATGCCTCGACGGTGTGATGCTGTCATCAGGGGCAGAGGCGGTTGAATTAAATATTAGTTTGCACCTGGTGAACTTTTCATTTTGTTTTCCATTTAAAATGATAAACTGAAGCAAACTGAGGGCTTCTGACAACGTTTCAGCCATAATTGTCGTGTTTACCAAAAACTGTTGTATAAAGGTTGCAAATGCTCATTTTGGAATATTTTGAGAGTACCTGTGAAATATTACTTAGCTTTGCCTTAACTATAAATATATATTTTGTTTATATTTCTATTTGTGATGCTAGTCATTAATACATAATATACCAGCAAATATTAGAAATGTTAAATTCCTAGGTGATGCACTTTCTTTGAACACCATTGAGTGTGTGTGTATATACAAAGGGTACTAGGAAAGTTTTGCAATACAGCTTTGTTTATTTAATTTTTTCAAAGTAATTTCCTCTACATTCAATACACCTCTCCATCCTCCGAAACCAATCTTTAAACCAGTTCTGCCAAGTTTCACTAGGGAGTAAAGCACACTCGTTGTCCCAAGCCCGTAAAGGTCCTCATCACTGGAAAACCGCCTCCCTTTTAGCTTCATTTTCACATGCGGGAACAGTGCAAAGCCGCAGGGAGCAAGGTCTGGGCTGTAGGGAGGGTTCTCGAGAAGTTTCAGTCCTGTCGTGGTCAAATATTCGGTGCAGGCTTTGGCGCGGTGAGCTGCAGCATTTTCGTGATGGAGGTACCAGGTGTCCATTCTTGACTTTGGCCGCAGGTTCTTCATAGATCCAATGACTTTAGGCAGGCATTTTTCAGTATACCACTTAGCTGTGACTGTCTTCTGCGTGTCCAAAACGACACGTTCCACAATTCCACTCGATTTGAAAAATACAGCTATCATTTTCTTCTTTACAGATCGGGATTTTCTGACAATTACGGGTGTGTCGTCATCATCAAAGACCCAAACTTTGTTTTGAGCCTTGGTCGGCAGATCGTAATAGTACAGCCAAGTCTCGTCACCTGTCACGATGTTGTTCACATACCGAGATTGTCCCTTATCAAACTTTTTTAACATCTCCCGGCACCAAGTCACACGTCGTGTCATCTGCTCTTCAGTCAGATGATGCGGCACCCAGAGAGAACAAAGTTTCTTCACCTGCAAATGATCTTGCAGAATCGAACGAATTGCTGGTGCATTTAGGCCCAAAGTATCCTCTATCTGTTGGTAGGTCACTCGCCTGTTTTCGTCAAGCATTTTCCTCACAGCAGTAACGTTTTCCTCCGTAACTGACGTTCGTGGCCTTCCCGGCCTCTCAGAATCCTCCAGAGTGAAATTTCCCCTTTGGAATTCTCTATACCACCTGAATATCGTTGTACGATGTGGACAATCATCATCTAGTGCAAGAGTCATTTCTTCTAAGCACTGGTCTATGGTTAAACCACGCATGAAATTATACCGCAAAACTGTCCTTATCTCATTTCGTGACCACGATGCCATCGCAAGCACTTTACACTCTCACTACTAATGGATAACTGAGCCCATCGACTTGGCGCGGCGGCTACTATGCACGTATGAACATGTCTCAACATTCAGCAACAAGCAGCTTCCTGTGATTCATTGTTGCGTCATATTGCAAAACTTTCCTAGTACCCTTTGTATATATATTGTATTAGAAGACGAATGCACAGGGCATAATTACCTAACCCCATAACAAATTATGCCTTGTGCATTTGTCTTCTAATACATTATTATTTATTCACCATTTGGCATCTCTCATATTGTGGAAATGACTTCGCAACTGTGATGGCATGTTCCAGTACCAGGGTATCTGCCCACCCACCGATGATGAAGCCAATTAGCTTCGACAGGATCGTCTGGGTGGTGGTATCCACTGAAAATAAATAACAGTAGTCTTCTCTACTGGAGAAGTGTTATTTATTAAAAGTAGTGCAATACCAGCTATCTCGTTGTGAAGTCACCCACAATATCAGATACAATTAAATATGCCTTTACACTATATGCGTAGTTCAAATTTATGGGTAAACTATGGTCTATCTACAGTGATATTATATAGTTAATATACAGTATTTATAGTGAAAGCCTGTATGTATATACAAGGCATGGCAATAAGAGTGCGGACTGGTGCTGTTGAGGTCATGTTCAATGAATTTTAAAATAAACGGAATTGGAATGTTGTAGTCCAAACTTCCTATAACAGACAGTGGTACCGAGATTATCCAGTACGCTGACAGGTTGCAAGCCACATCCTGTTTTTAGTAGCGTTAACGTTCCGTTACAATATTTTGCAATGGAGCAACGAACGAATATCAAATTTTGCTTTACACTAGGAAAATCTGTAACAGAACATATGAAATGTTAAAAACTGTTTATAGTTATGAAACTTTGTAAGTCATAGCAGCGTGTTTGAATGGTATAAGCGGTTTAAAGACAGACGTCAGGATGTTCGCGATGACCTAAGTAATGGGTGTCCATCAACCTCTCGAAATGAGGGCAGAGTTGCAAAAGTTTGGATTTTGTGGCAAAAGATCGTTTGACCCTCAGAATGACGGCTGAGTTGGATATGAATAAGGAGGTGATTTATCAAGTTCTGCATGTAGATTTAGGAAAAAGTGCAAAATTTGTGCCGCACGGCCTCATGGATGAGCAGAAGCAACGAAGGGTATCATCATGTGAAACTTCATCCAGACTTGTTAAGACATTCCTAATTTCCTCAACTATTTGTCATTGGAGACGACCATTGGGTGTTTCAGTACAAACCAGAGACAAAGCGTCAGAGTATGTAGTGGACTGCAAAAATCATCACCAAGGCCCAAATGGAGATATAAACACTGCTCTACAAAATAAATAGAACAAAACGTTTTTCATGAACATTTTATTGTGAACAGTGTCGCGGAAGGCGAATATTTGATACATAATAGGCATCCTGGCATGCAAATTCCGAATATACAATAGAAATCGATCTACTGCCTTACAGAGCCGCACGTTGTGCAAATTATTCATGGCTATAAAAACATGAGTTGCAACCACATCACTTTATTCCTGTTTTCTGGCTTGTTCAGTGGGATAGTCACATCTCCAGTATTCAGGATGGAAAGTCATCGGCGTTTAGATGATTCTTTGAGATGACGGACCGTTAGAGGACTAAAGCTGAGAAATTTCAAGCGGAGGTGGCACGGCACGTTGGCTTAATGTGCCACGCACTGTCGTCTCGGCAAAGTAGTTTCAGGAGACAGTAACCATAACAAGAAGAGTTGGCCGAGGGCTAAGTCAACCAGAACAGACTGCTCTTTGGCTCTAACAGCAAGACAGAACCCTACGATGTCCTGTCATCAACTGTCTCGAGGTTACTGCGGTCACAGAGAAAGACATTTCCGACCGGACTGTGTTAAGAAGGCTCAATTCAAGTGGACTCTACGCAAACAGTCAATGGTTCGCATCCCATTAACCTCACTGCCACAAAGTGGCCTATGCTGACGACGTAGTGCTATGCACAGTTGGAATATCTAGACAAGTTCTACAAGACAGATTTCAAGTTATAATGAATAATTTCGAAACATGGGCTGTTTTTCATAAGCTCAAAAAAAATTTCTGAAAATAAAGAACAGTCATGATGCTAATGAAGGGAAAGTTGAATTATGACAGACCACCGCGATTGCTAATTAACAATAAACAGACACCTTTTGTTTCTAGGGTGAAGTATTTAGGTGTACTTGTAAATGATAAATTTCAGTTTTTTTGCACACTAGGATTACTTAAGTTCCAAGGTGAAAAAGTTTACTGCTTCTATAATTCATCTTACTAGGACGGATTGGGGAGTTGGAAAGCGAGTTCTCAGTATATTATAAAGCTATCTCTTTACCTATTGTTACTTATGCTGCATCTATCTGGTATAAACGCATAGAAAACGTTAAATTTCTTCAAAAACTAATTTCCTTTCAAAGAGTTATGTTGTTGACAATATTAAGAGTTTGTAAAATGGTATCTACCAATACTATGCTGGTTATAGCGAGGGAGGGCTTGCCCTTGGATCTGTATGTTGTACAGTATTTCGGTTTTTTTTTTGTTATTTTATAAGGAAAGGTTGACGAATATCGTTTATGGGTTTATCTTATGATTGTACCGGTAATATTAAAAAGGAAAAGAGTAATATATTTAAGAGATTATTTGCCTTATGACAAGACCGTTGGGATTCAAGTACTATAGGTGAAGTAACTAGATTATTTTACATAATGTTTTATTCAATATCGATAATACACTGAACAAGTGGTTTTATTGATCAATAGAAACCTATTTATTGACGGGTCATGGATCCCTTAACTTTAAGTTGTTTAAATTTGGTCTGGTAGGTCAGCTATATTCTTCTTTATACTCCGGCACTATCACCAGGTCAGTGGAGTTTACACTAAATCAATCAATACAAATGTTAATCATATTTAGCAGTCCACTCAAAGTGCAAGTCCTGACCACTCTGCTATGTCAGGCCTTGTAAGTGTACTTTGTTGAATCTTGGGACCATGAGTTGTATGACTGTTCCTTATATGGGGTATATAGAAAAAAATGGAAGGAGGTAATTCCAAATTTGGAAAGAACTTTTGAATATGTTCATTTACAATCAGTTGTTAATTTCATGACTTTACAGGAGTTTGCCAGATTGGTATTAATGAAAAAAAGGCAATTAATTACCTTCACTGACTGTTAACGTTCATTAAGTCTAATTTTATGACTCATTGTGAATAATTGTTGTTCAAAGTTTGTTTGATAGCTGTACTTAAAAGGTCTGGGCAGCCTTGGAGCGGGATTACTGAACCTACCAGCCTTGCACTACTGATGGTGGGTGCAGGATTATACTGCTGGATTGCACTGGCAGATTTAGTAGACCCACCTTCATGTGCCAGGGATGGGCGCCGAGTTACATTTTCCCACGTGGTGGCTACTTCCTGGTGGAAAAATGATCTGACTTCACAATACACTATACCACACTACATTTACACTTTTCAGGTCAGAATACCGAGTTTCTTTTACCAACAGAATACTGTACAGAGGTTGAGATAGACGTAAGTCTGGAAGCCACCTAGCGACATGAATATACAATGCAACACAAAAAAAAAAAAAAAAAAAAAAACCTACCACAGAGCTTTTCGAAACTGGTGCCATGAACATGTGACCTGGAGCATTACAAATAGGGTACAGTTCTGTTCTCTGATCAGTCCCGTTTTAGCCTACAAACAGATTCCAGAGGTTATTTCATATGGAGATTGCAAGGAATGTGGTACCGTCCCTCAAACATCAGAAATAGGGATACTTACGATGGAGCTGGTGTTCTCGTGGAGGGGGGAGATATTGATCAACGGCAGTATCCCTCGTCATATTTTTGATAAGGGTACTGTAACTGTGCACGGGTACCGAACAGATCCTAGAATCCTATGTGAGCCTTTTTAGGGTTGCGGTTGGTCCATATTACACCAAATCTTATACAGTAGATTTTGTGCCAACAAATCACCCTTATATTGAGAATGGTTCACTGCTATCAGGCCTGTGTATCCGTTGGAGGGAATCATATACCGTATTGATTGTTATGTGACCATATTTTCGAGCATCTTGAATCGCTTTCTATAATGTGACCTTTTTGGTAATTCTTATATAACCCTTATAAATGTCCCTTATACCTGTCCGAAGTTTCTCGCTGTCTCCTCATTTCATCATTATTCTATGGCACACTACCATACCAAACTTTGTCCCGCTTCACCACAAGCTGGATGAGTTACAGTACGTTTTCTGCGTACTGTATTCTGTTAATTTTTTGGAGCAGTGTGTTAAGAAGGTAACCGGGCACTTGTATGAATGATCTCATTTGTCTTTAAAAATCAATGCAAAAAAAAAAAAAGTATGATATTTCTCTCTTTATTATGAGCTATCTTGTCCTTCAAACTGTTTTTTTTTTTTTTTTTTTTCGGCCAGCAAGCTTTAAACTGCATAGATAATAATTCAATGGTCTTAATTCTCACAATACACCAAACTTGCCTTTGCAATGAGTTTCCAAGGAATTGCACTATTTTCAAATTGATGGCCTCTCCAAAAGGTTAACTGACCATATTTTAAAAATGAGACTGCTATGACAGCTTGCTTCTGAACTAACTGGTCCTTCATCAGATAGCAGGTGATCTCCAGCGACTGCACTCAGGTAAAACAATTGTAAAGAAGTTATTCAGTGTTAGTTGCCATGCGGTATACAAATAGAATTTTTAAAAGTCGTAATATAGCTAAAGCTATGTTCTGTCTGAGTATTGTCATCACGAAACAGTCGTGAAAGAGGCTGTAACAGTAGTCTCAGCTTTACCAACGTGGCTAATTAACGTTTGGCAAGGATCTATTTGACAGTAGTGCATCTGTTTGACAGTAGCGCAATACCAGGGCAACAACCTGAGTTCAAATCTCGTCAATGATGCCAGGAATTTTTATGGACCTTTTTTATAACGTGGCTGAGTTAGTCGGGCTCAGGGGAGAAGTTTCCCTTCCGGAAACTCGGGATTGGTTTTCTCTCCTGGAAAACTTGGGTTTGGTTTTTTTTACTCCCCGAAACTCGAATTTTTTGTTTGTTTTTTTTTTTTTTTTTTCTTTTTCGTCCACCACACAGCAAATCGACCACAGAACACTACGCAAAATCGACCAGAGAACACAATTTACAAACATATTATATATACCGCAATATGACCTAAGTTGCTGATGCGCCTAAAACCCTACAACAACAACTGTGAGGAACTAACTCCGACACATTGGAAGAAATTTTCCTTTCGAAGTCTCTCGATATCCTGCGCCTTACCAAGACATGGCTCGATAGTTGTCAGGGATCCTTCCCCTGTGTTAACTGCTGCCAGGTACGATTATTGTTGTCTCAAGAAATGACTGTAGGGTAGGGGGCGCTGCGGTCCTGTATGACACGGAAAAATTGCACTCAGGATTATGCCTCTTCCAGTCACAGCAGATTCCTCTGTTTGATGGCCCTACTGGCGCTGTTTCGTCAATCACCGCCACCAGACAACAGCCGATAAATGCTATTAACAGTCTGACATCCTACGCCAGGGCCGTGCATATGGGGAGGTGCATTGGATGCGCCGCACCAGGGCTCCGGATCTAGGGGTCCCCAATCCAGGGAACCACCAAAGTCTCGACACAAAAAAAAAGAGGCCCCTTAACCCCTTTTGCATCCAGGCCCCCAAGTACCGTTGCACGACTCTGTCCTCTGCAATTACTGACACTGACGGAGTACCATAGTTTCTATTAAAATACCTTAGCCTCATTCATAACTGATTCCCTCAGGTAAATCTTAAAGACCTTGCACAACATATCTTTCCTAGTAGCCAACGCAGTTATTTAATCAAGCAGCTTCCCAAATGCGAAACTGCCAACTTCTTAAGGGTGTTCAGACCAATCTCCACTATGACCAGACAGATTCTCGAGGATCAGCATTCATAAATACGCTATTAGTCTAGGGGTGGCCAACGAGTCGATTGCGGATTTAATTTCGGTTGATAACGACGAATTTTAAATATACAGTCGTCCCTCGATTTGTGCACCTTGTGCAATGAAATTTTTGAGATGGTAGATCGCGGAACATTCTGAAGGAAAAAAGTAGATCGCATCACAAATTAAGTTGGCCACTCCTGCACTATACGATCAAAGGACCTACACCAACAAACTTTGTTTCAACCGCGCACCTGCTATTCTCAATGCATTTGAAGAGAAAGGCCTAAATGGCCATTACATACATCGATATTCAGACTACCGTTGATGCTTTTAATGTCCAATCGCTTGTGGATCTGCTTCTCCGTTCATCGTAACCTTCTGTGGATTTTGAACACGTTCAGTAAGAACAGGACTATTTTCCTCAAGCTTGGTTTGGTTGGCGACCAAATAATAACCAAAACAAGTAATGTGTGCGTTCCACAAGGCGAGGTCCTTCCTTTCTCGTCCGTTATACACGACTGTAATCATTCCATTTATCTATCGGGGAGACGTATATGATATCATACGCGATGATTTCAATGTGGTCACACGCATTAAGTGGAGTTCTTCCTGTCTAGTAACTTTCAGCCATATTAATAGTAAGCTAGCTGACTTTGAAAACTACCTGTCTTCATCTAGGCTTTCCATAAATCCAAAGACGTTGACAAAAGTAGGCTACTCCCTGAAACGAGACCCAACTAATTTTCATATCACCATTGGGAATAAAGCCATTCCAAATGGGCTTACCCACACAGACCTTGAGCTAAATTTTGACAGCAAGCACTCCATCGGTAAACATCTAGATACCCTGCAGACACAGTTTGTGAAGCTTTGCTAAATCTCAAAAAACACAGTTTGCGAAGCTTCGCTGAATCTCAAAAATACAACTTCTTCATGTTAAAACATGAAGTTGTGTTTTTCATCTTCACAGTACAGAACTTCATTGGTGTCAGACATAGAGGATTGCTGCCTACCCAGCAATCCTCTGCGGCAGCGAAACCTGGGCCTCCGTGGCTCCCACAAATGTTAAAAAAATCTACTCCTCATAATTGTGGCTTCTTATATGGGCATCGACCAAAATTCGCCTTCCTCCCCAACCAGGCACCATGCTTATAGCTCAGAGCTTCAACAGATTGCCTGCAAATATTCAACAGAGAAGAATCATCTTCACAATTAAAATGTTTTCCCAGTGTCATCTCCGAGCCAACCATCTAGGAGCAGTGTTCACGGCGGTTCCAATCACATATACTTAGGTCAAAACTTGCACTTATCTGCCACAGCAAAAGACTCTGCGTACACTTCTGTCCATCATTCCGGAACTAAACTGCGATCCCAAAAGATTTTACACTGATAAAAAGTATCGTGAAACGATCTTCTGTCTACTCCTACTTCAATCCAGGAAATCTAGAAACTGATGCAACTGATTCTTTAAAACATTTTTGTACTGCATAATTTCTTACTTTTCTCAGTTTTGTATTATACTCGTATAATTCTTAATTTCTACTTCATGTTTTTAATGTTTTATGTTTTTAATGATTATAATATTTTCTTATTATTTACACGCCTTACATTGTTAACCCCTGAACATCTGGCAGTGAAGGACTGGTACAACAGTACTGTTCATTTTCTCGTTGTACAATAAAGAATATTTATTTTGTTGGCAGAAACTAAAGAGCAAAGTAGTGTCACTGAAATAAGAGCTTCGGCGCTTATGTGAGTGAATAACGAAATGCCGTCTGTCGGTCATAACATCTCAGCAGCAATCGGAAGAGTTTAGCATTCATGGCTGACAATAAACTTACGTTTTTCCGCCATGTCACTCAACTTATTAACAAAATTGGTTTTTTACCTCCATGCTTCTTCGAGCCTCCAGGCAGGCTTGGGTACTGAATCACAAAATTATACAAATCATTCCTTACAGTCGTGAGCGGGGAGCCATCTTATCTATGTAGTCTTTATGGAGGTCGATGTAGTGTGTGTCTGTGTGAGGGTGCCGTGGAGTGCCTTCTTCCCCATCTTTTTGTCTTTGTTTCTTCTATCTGTGTGAGTGGGGTCTCCTTGTTGAAACTGAGCGGTGTGTACCGTTTTGTCTTTTTTTTTTTTTTTTTTTTATGTGAATCCCAAACACGAGAGGTATTAGAACCTATAGTACTTAGTACCGTGGTTAGTTTGGAGGTTGAAAAGATGAAAGAAGATATTTGTTGACATTGGACTTGAACTTCTGTAGATTGTAATTTTCAGGAAATACGTATGAAGGAAGGTTGTTCCAGAAAACGGCAGTTGAATGAATAAATGAGGAAGATGAAAAGTTGGTTCTGTGGGTTTGAAGTTGGACAGTAAATGGATGTTGGCTGGTGGCGACACGTTTTCGGACTGTTTTGAAAGAGAGAGCGGGAATTATAGAAGCCGATTCAGAAGAACAGTGCCCATGGAAGTACCTGTGAAAGAGGCATGCAGCAGAAACAGTATGTCTATGAGAAAGCGAGTGGAGAGACTCTGTTAGAGATAAATCATTAATTAACCTAACTGCCCTCTTCTGAATGGAATCAAGAAGCCTGAGTGAGGTTTTGGGGGCACCACCCCAGATTGGGAACAATATTCCACGGCAGGGCGGATTTGCGATTTATACAGAGTGAGCAGCTGTTTGGAAGAAAAGTAATGCCAAGAGCGAAAGAGAAAACCAAGTTTTTTAGATGCAGAGGAAGCAATATTTGTAATGTGCTTGTGCCAAGAGAGATTAGAAGTCAGGGTAATCCTCAAAAGAGATATATCATTTTGCCTAGAAATCACTAAAGTGTCACTAAAGATAACCATAGAAGCAGAAGAATCCTTTTTGCGAGATATAAGACAAGACTGAGTTTTAGAAGGGTTGAAATCAACTAAGTTGTCTTTGCCCCACTGGAGAATTACCTGAAGATCGGCATTTAAGGAACTGGTAGCAGATTTTCGAGAAGTTGAAGCTGATTAAGCAGGACAAGGTTTCTCAAAATGGAAAGTGGAATGCAGTGTGCTATCATCGGCAAAACTATGGATAGGATTTCCAGTCAATGGAAGAAGGTCATTAATATACAAGAGGAAAAGAGTGGGGGAAAGAACTGATTGTTATTTGTTATTTTTGGTTTTTAGGAGCATTAGCAACTAAGGCCATATTGCTCCGGGATATGCGGTGGTCATTCCCTGACCTTCCCGCATCCTCCGTATTTAGTGGTGATGGGCTCGAACCCCAGTCTAATCAAGAAAGGAAGGAAAGAACTGAACCTTGGGGGAAACCGGCATTAGTGGAGAAGTTAGAAGACAGAGAGCCATCTACCATCACCCTCAGTGAGCGATCAGAGAGAAAACTGGATAGCCAATTACTAAAAACAGTTGGTAAACCATAAGATGGAAGCTGTTTAGAAGACCTTTATGCCAAACACGATCAAAAGCCTTTGAGATGTCAAGGGCAACTACTTGTGTATCGCCGAACCTTTCCATTGAATTAGTCCATAAATGGGTAACATAAGCCAGAATATCACCAGTGGATCGACACTGACGGAATCCATACTGGCGATCGTTGATCAGACGGAAGGTTTCTAGGTAGTTTAAGAGTTGGCGGTTAATTAATTTCTCCATTACTTTAGAAAGAGCAGAAGTAATTGCAATGGGACGATAATTGGATGGGAGGGATTTATCACCCTTTTTAGGAACTGGCTGGATATGAGCAAATTTTCAAGCAGAAGGAAAAACACCTTTGGAATAAGAAAGTGAAAAAAGGCGGCAAAGAATAGGAGTAAGTTCAGGAGCACAGGTTTCGGGAACAAGTGGAGAAATACCATCAGGACCTGGAGCTTTCTTAGCATCGAGATTCATTAAAATCCTTCTGATATCCTTTTGACGGAAGACCACAGGAGGCATTGAATGGAGCGTGTTGGAAATGGTGGGAGGTGTTTTACCAAGATCATTAATACATGAGCTAGAAGAAAAATCGGATGCTCGCAGGTCAGCTTTATCCTTAGCTGAAGTGACAACAGAATCATCTGGTTTGGACAGAGTTGGAAGCAGAGATGTGCAAAAGTTGCGGCCAATAGCTTTGACAAGAGACCAGAATGCTCGGCTACCATTAGGGCAAGAAGCAAGTTTTCTACTCTTAGCCTGTTCAAACTCTAGTTTGGACTGATTAATAACTGCTTTACAATTGTTGCGAGCTTTGGTGTAGGCAGAAAATGAAACTGAAGAATTAGAAACAAGCCAATTACGATATGCAACGTTCTTCTCTTGAACAGCCTTAGCACATTTATTGGAAAACCAAGGTTTAGATAAAGGACGAGATTTTAAAGTGGAGTGTGGGATAAAGGATTCCATTCCTGCAAGAATAATTTCACTGACACGATCTGAGCAAACGTTGACATCAGAAGTTTTGAAACAGTAATCCGACCATGGAAAAAAAGAAAAGAAGTCTCGCAGGTCATCCCATTTTGCATTCTTGTAATGCCAAACAACACGAGGTTGGGAATAGCCATGAGATAAAGGTTCCATTGGAGAAGAGACAATCACCAAGTTGTGATCTGAAGCGCCTGAAGGACCTCTCACTTCAACCGTGTACTTAGAAGGGTTGTTTGTGAGTAAAAGATCAAGCGTATTGGCTGTATGATTAGGATTGTCCGGTATTCTTGTAGGTAAATGAACAATCAGTGCTAGGTCATTAGTAATTGCAAAAGCCTTCAGCATGTCGACCTGCTGGGTCGGTGTGACTAGAAAACGGAAGCTAGCTGGAGTTGTGAACATTAAAATCACCAAGGAAAATTACCTCACTGTTAGGAAAGCTGGACTGGAGAAAGTCAAGTTGCAAAGAGAGGAAGTCAAAAGAGCTCCACGTGATTAGTGGAGTTGGAAGAACGGTAGAGACAACAGATGAATTTGACACAATGAGGAAGAGAGATTTTAAGCCAGAGAAGATCAAAGAGAGGAGATTTCAAATTGCCAAGTCTCTGACAGGGAATATCAGAACGGACATATGCACAAGTATCACCTTTGAGGGGAAAAGAAAGGAATCATACAGCGAATAATTTGGGCATCTGAGATGAGCAGTAGTTGAATCAACCGATAACTGAGATTCTGTCAGAAAAAGTACATGGGGTTTGGCAGACTGCAAGTGGAAATGGACATCGTTGAGATTAGAATTGAGACCACGTATATTTGTGAAATGAATTAGGAAGTGCTTGGGAGGTTTAGATCTTTTCGCAGATAAGCTTGCTCTATTAGTTTGACATTTCGTGGTGTATTCAATAGTAAGAAAAAGTGGGTTGGAATTTTGAAATTTTTGGATATAGCGTACACGTGGTAAGAATATACCCAGATCCTTGACATAACGTGGCCTCGACAATGCTCCCCGCATACACACTACTCGGACTCCCTCCAGTCACTATCTGGCAGAGTAGAGGTAGCAAGATTATACACTAGCTGATCCGGAAGCCTCCTAGAGAGTTATCAATAGGTTCGGTCCGGTGTACTAACTAGCGGCCGGCCTGCGAACACCGTTTTAGTGCTGTACCCTCGAAATGTAAGGAATATGGGATATCGCCACGACGTTCATCATAACCTCAAAAGTCATCAATCATACTGCATTATGGAAGAGATAGGGAAGGGTTGACCGGAACTTAGCTCTAGAGACTAAACATGGGTTCCACCACTTCAAGCCTCCAATAAGCAAAGTGGTGGTATTTCACCGGCTGATGAGAGTCATCTACCACTTAGTACTGCCTGGTAACATAGAGGGGCGGCGTTCCTCCATGTGGTGTGGGCGCCACACCTCGACCCCTGCTTACGTTGGTTCACACCTGGGAGGTCACCCACCATGTACTTGTGTATGGAGTTTATACCCATCTTCCTTCCTTATATCTTGATAAACTGGCGCTGAGTTTTCCTGGAAGTAATCCCTCAAGCTCTTAATCGCCTTATTCTGTTGTTCAATGAGGTCTATCAAATTCCTCCCTCCTTCTTTCCAAGCTACTATAGCTAGTCTCCAATGGCCGACTTCGGGTAATGTTGACGATTCTTGGTCATTATTATTCTAGTCAATCTTACAATCTCCTCCAGCTTGGTGTTGGTCCAATCTATAATCCCGAAGGAGTATGTTAGTACTGGGACTGCATAGAAATAGGTGTTTATGGCTCTGACCATGTTCCAGCCTCAATTTAACAAGCTCCTCCGTCTCTGATAGTATTTCTCAGTCAGGCGGCCTTGATCTCCTTCCTCATCCTCCAGATCTCTCTCTCTCTCTCTCTCTCTCTCTCTCTCTCTCTCTCTCTCTCTCTCTCTCTCTCTCTCTCTCTCTCTCTCTCTCTCTCATTACCCCTGATGCAATCCATGGGTCTTACATTTGTCTAGGCCAAATTGCAAATTGAGAAATGTTTAAAAAAAAGGTAGTGTAACACTGAAGAAATTCTCACAATTTGAGAGATTAAATCAATGCCTTTAAAAGATAAGATTTTTTTTTTCTTTTTGTCCTTTGAATAGCAAACAAGTCTTTTGTAGTTGATCTTCTATAAAATTCAATACATAAGTACAACTATTAAGCTGAGAAATATGGTAATTATTTAAATTTTCGATTATCAAAAAAATTCCATACAAACTGTATTCCACCTTCTGTTTTGCTCCTGTAAAAATTTAATGACGATGCTTGAAATGACTTTTATTTTAACTTATTTGAATAAACGTCGCTGTCTTACTAATTATGCCAGATACAAGCATATAAACAAAATAACAACAAAAATTGTAGATGCAAATGCCCTAGGCATTTTCATGGAAATTTATCTTTCACATGTATATTAATGTTTACAAATTTTCGAACTAAATGAACTGAGCATTTCAAATTAAGCTTAATTATAACGTAGAATGTATAAATTAATTACTTACGTGCTTATCGCAAGAGTCTGATAATTGTAGTCTTAAAGACTATAACTGGAACCTCTTAACATATGTATGCCTTTATCTTACCAATTATATCATTAATTAATATTCACTTAAATTACGACAAACAAAACAGAGAGAGAGAGAGGAAGCCATCTGCATAATCAGCAGCAATAGAGAGAGAGAGAGAGCCGCCAAACTAAAAGAACACATTCCAAATTGGGCAATTACAGGCTTGATTTACAGCGCGCTCACAGTAGCAAATTGCATTAAAATGCCGACCATACAAATTTACTTGAATCATGCTTGCATCTTCTTCAATTGCTATCATTCAGAGATTACGATCAGAAGATAATTAATCCTTAAAAGTTGAGCGAACTTCAGATAGTGAAGAAACCTTCACTAATATGTTTGACAACGTTGCCAATATTATTTATCTTTTCTAGACCGGAGGGTCGAATACGAGGCATCGAATAGCTGGTACCGTTTTTTTTTTTTTTAATTCCCTCAAGGAGAAGACTGAATTTCATGTATTCGTAGCATTTTTCATACTGTCATAGCATCTTTCTACAAAGCATCCGGCGATCATCAGTTCCCTGAGGCCTGAGAAACTCAAAAAAGAATGACTTAGCAACCCATAATTATGTTTATCGGAGTATATCAAAAGCCATAAAAAAACATGCTAATTTTATATATGCATAACTCCATGTGTGAACGAATCTTAATAACCCCACCTCTTATGTCAGTTGCAAGAAACGCGCAGCTCATGGCATTTTGACCACGTGCACATGATGGGAGGGGATAATTATTTTTCTTATTATATTGCATAATAACAGAATTTTTTTTTTGTGTGTTAATCTTTTCCGTTAGCATGGCATGACCGACTTTTAAATAACGTTACGATTTCAGATATTTTTTGGAAGCTTACAGAAAAACCCTAATTCTAGTACAACCTAAAAGAAATTAATTAATGTACTCAGTGCGTTACATTACAGGATAATTAGCAAATAGTAATAATTCCCAATTTACAACAAAATAAACCCATCAGACAGGAAAATCTGTTGCAAAGATTCCTAAAATATTTTAAGTAAGTTGAAATTTTGAAATGGATCAGGGATCTTGTTCCAAATTTATAGTAATATTTCTGTAGGGGAACTGAGGAGGGAATTATGTGAATTTTAGGAAAGCTTTTGATACTATTACACACGGAAGACTACTGTATAAATTGGAGCAGTATGGTTGACATTAAGGGCAAATTGCTGCTATGGATAAAGGGATGGTTGAGTGGGAGAAGACAGAGTGGTGATCAATGGACACTGCTCTTCGTGGATTAATGTTATTAGTGGAGTCCGACAGGGTTCGGTGTTGGGTCCATTGCTGTTTACTGTATTTATTAATGCTACTGATGAAGGTATGTCAGGCTTAATGTAGAAGTTTTCAGACGATACGAAGGTTGGCAGTGTTGTTAATGACAGTAATGAAAGTACGCTACTGCAACAGGATCTAGAAAAGTTGAGCAGATGGGCTGAGAGATGGCAACTGAAGTTTAACATTGACAAAAGTGAGGTACTTTTGTTATATGGGTAGCAGTAACCTCAGAGTAATGTACCAACTGTGTGGTACTACACTCAGAGTGGTAGAAAATGAAAAAGACCTGGGGTAATTGTACGGTCAGATATGAAGTTTTCTGAGCAGTGCAGACGGTCTGTAAGAGTAGCTCATGGTGTCTTGTCAATGATATACAGGACTTTTTCTAACAGGGATAAGGAGGTGATTATTCCCTTGTATAAGGCAACGGTCAGGCCACACCTTGGGTACTGTATACAGGTCTGGAGGCCTCATTTTAGGAAGGATGTAGAGCTCTGGAACGAGTACAGAGAAAGGCAACGAGAGTGGCGAATGGAACAAAGGTTGTTCTTACAAAGAAAGGCTTAAGTTTTGCAAATTGAAGTGTCTGGAGACTAGGCACCTGCGAGGTGATCTGATTGAGGTGTGTAAGGCCTTGAATAGTTTCAGCAAGCTCAATGCTGATGGGATTCTTTCTCTTGCCCGGATTAGTCGCCTGAGGGAATATAAATTCAAATTGAGGAGAGACAGCTGTAGAATAAATGTGAGGAAATTTGCCTTTAGCCAGCGGGTGGTTGATTACTGGAACAATCGTAACTGGACTGAAATTTTCCTAAGGACCAACAGAATATAGGTTGAAAATTTTTGCTCGATCCGACTTTTCTTTCTAGAACAATATGTGAAATATACTTTGATTTATTTGAATAGATTTCTGTGGTCGGCGGGGAAGATACTATGATTGAGCTTAAAAGCTTTCCAGGGACCAACAAGATATACGATGAAAATATGATATCGACTGAACTTTTTTCTTAAGTAGTAATGTGGAGATTTGGTTACTGTTAAATAGATTTTATTTATTTCTGAAACAAGGCGGAGAAATAAAACTAACTCGTGAAACAAGACAATGAAATGAAACTGAATTATGAAACAAGGCAATGAAATGAAACTAACGTTCTAGGAGCCGCCCTATCCTAAAACATACTTACTTAAGTAGTATCTAAACATTCGATTATATACTTCCATTACGAGTTAGGTAACGTACATAGTGCGTTACATTTCACGCCCATTTTTTCTGTTATTAATCAAAGTCAAAAGTAAATATAGTTATCTTCTTATTAATAATTACTAAGATTCATAGAACACTTGAGTTCTATGTTCTTGAAACTTAACAGTACAGTTTAATGTACGGCTAATTTTACAGCTGTATAATATTTATTTATTTTCCTCCCATTATAATTTTTTAAGTGTCACTTTTTTCCATACAACTTGTACGAAAAAAAAAGAGATAATAATTGATTTCTATTTGTCCGATATTAATGAAATTTGGGATAGCTCAACAAATCTTTCTACGTGAATCAAATATAAAATTTAAAGAAAATCCATTTGCTGGGAGTCTAGTTATTATATGCGGACGGACATGGTAAAAATAATAGGAGCTTATGCATATATGCTAACACGCCTGAAAAAGGCAAAAAAATAAATAAATACGTAGCACAATAACTCATGATTGCAAAGGTATTTCCACGCAGTAGCTGAAATGAAATGAAACGTCTAGATTTCAATGAGAGCAGAAAGACTGTCCATGATCGAAATCGAACATGCGAATTTTGATCTGAAAAATATACGTAACACAACATGCTTCTAATTGATTAAATTCAAGAGCGTACTGTCATAATCTAAGAAACGCAACAAGGCATATGACATATATTAGCTTGAGTTGTGCAAACGCACACAAAAATATTTGCTAAATCATAAAAGGGTGATATGGTTATGTGAATAAAATGAAACCAAAGAATAATTCTGTTTATATCAAAAGCAGGAGAAAACCGCTAAAGACACAGTCCTAAGGGGAACTTTACTTTTTATTAAATGGTGCGTTAAGTTCGTCTACTCTTTCTAGGAGTGGAATGGGAAAACACAAAGGAATGAATTTATTACTGTACTTCAGATAACGATTGTTACGGTCCAGAATAAGAATGCAAACTGAAAATTTGAATTAGAGGATCGGAATACAAATAATTTTAATGGCAATTATAAAACACACATGTTAACATCCTCCTCACAATACATTGCAAAATCTTATTGAAAATAATGCTTTATTTTACTCTAGCAAGCAGACCTACAAATTGACAAAATTAATAACTGCCAATAAGAATAAATCAGGTACTATGCTGTAAATAAAAAGGATTTTAAGTTGCTATCACGGCATTTGGAACACAGGTACACTATGCTCTTTACAAATATCCAAACAACATGCCGTATGTATGCACTTCCGTTTAGTTTTCCGGTTTCGTTATAACTTATAAAAACATATTCATTTCACTTCACTCTGTCAGCTGGAGAAATCCAATTCAAGAAAAGAAGAAATTTTCCAAATCCATTGAGAAAATTTCGGCCTTTTCTTTCTATCATTCAACCAAGATTTAATGCGGAGCATGGAGTAGTTACAAAAATTTCGCTGGGCCCCGGAAATCTCGAGGAAATAAAAATATTCGGGAAAATAAACATATCTATTGTAATTTATTATGAGTGGAGGATGCTAACAAAAGGTACAGCAGGGCCCTCAGGATCTTAAATCCGGCATTACCTTCAGCATACCTTGAATGCGGAAGCATTCAAATGAAGAAATCATCTAGTGAGCTGGTATCAACTATCTTATAGAAAATAATCTTTAGCCATATTCGCGTCATCAACTTTACAGAGTAATTAGGGTACTATTTCATTCTACGTCCACTGGTTCCATTGTAACAGAATCACTTCAGGTTCCTTACTTGGCGAGTGATTATTAACAATCACTGCCAATTAAATGTACTGCAGAGAGGCAACCTTTCCGTTTTTGGACAATACGATACGATCAAAGTCACTTTTTCAGTCCTCCATAGAAGCTTATTCGGCATGATACATCGCCATCTGCCACTCGTTTGGAGAGGTCTGGTTCCATTCCCGTCGACGACTGCATATCCAAGCACAATCCAAGCCTAGTAGTGTTGGTGCTCTGTTTCTCGCGTTTGCAAATTCAATCGGAAGTTTGAGTTTATTTTTGGAAGTGGTTCCAACATAACCACTCGCAAAAATAGATTTTTCGAACATAGTTTCCTATTAAATGTTATCGGAGGTCACATTTTCTGTACTATTATCAATCTCTTTTATCATTTCTTTTACCACTACTCACCCCGCCTAATTCGCTTCTATCGTATCAGTGCAATTCTTTCTTCATGAACTTATAAAGAAAAAGATTTCCAACGCATAACCGTTGAGTTGTCCCAGTATTTGATACTATATTTACTTGGCTTCGAAAGAATGAACTGTGTGGAAAACTCCCTCTAAAATGCCCCTAATTTTTCATCAATAGTCATTAATGATCCAAGAATATAAACTCAATATAAATATTCATTCCACGATTCGTACAAACAAAAGTCCACAAATGTGGACTTTTGTTTTGTGCTGGTTGTTCGTAATTCGCTATAAATGGTGAGTTCATTTCCAATTAATTTCCCTAGAAACAATTAAGATTTAAAAAAATCGCGCCCTATATACAGTATTTTCTCTTTCTTTTGTGGCCCTCCCCAGGTTTAACTCCTTTCTTATGAAGGCAGGAGGTGAATTTCTTGAAACTTTTGCGGGCCATACACAATAACTCGCCAGCAATTACACACCTTAGACACCGCAAAATATCCCCGGCCGTCGACACTTTATACATTTCCGGTCCTGGGTCTAGTGCTGCCCACATAAGGCGGTAGGAAAAACCCTGTTTATCAGGGAGTGTCGGATTGCAGCCGGAATGCTAATACAGCTCATATCACGAGCCACGGAGTAGCGGGCGGAGAGAAACAGGTGTCCCCGTAATTCCGACATTTCCAAGCCGGTCCTTGTTGTCGTGCGATGGGCGTTCTTGGGCCGCTTACAACTTCCCAGGCCACTGAGAACAGGTGAGCCTGCGTGGCGGCGCTCGCAAACCACATGCTGAGCTGCAGTCCTGCTGTGACAACTACCCCTCCTACCCCTTCCCTACCCCAAGTAATGTAGGTGGACATGTAAGGAACATCACATAGTGATAAATATAAGCTGTTTTACTTTTAAATCAATGTGGCTCCCTCTAGTGTTAAAAGATTTCATTTAACCTAACGCTTCAACTGATAGCGAACGACAATTTCTTTGCTCGGTTCTCCAAACACACAGTAAACAGAAAAAGACCAATTCGTCCTAATATAACTTTTTGTATTTTCCCATAACATAAACTTATTTACGTTTATAGAATAACGTAACACGATATTTGAAATTGAAGGCTATTAAAAATATATGTTTTTGCCCATCTAAAATGGGTCTTCATTGTTCATCACTCCCTCCATTATAATCGGTATCCCAGATTTTCTTATGGCTTGTATTACATTGGCATAGCTAATTGTTAACTAACGTCCCCCCTCCATGCATCATGTAGCCTTACATACTGATATTCATATTAAAATTATATATTTTTCTTTAAATGCAGTGCTTAATGCTAATATCATTATCTATTATAACGCCCTCACGGGTAACAGTGCTCTCGTGGGTAGCACAGTTAGTATAATCACCGTCCTCCTCACACCAGGGGAAAAAGACCGTAGTTCGAATCCCCGTCAATAACGCGAGGAACTTTTATGGGCTTTTGTCACAACGTAGCTCAGTTACAGTCTCAGGCGAAGGCAGCATGGTTTTTTTCTCATAGAAATGCGGGTTTTTCGTCCAGCACACGGACCACTGAACATATGGAATTTATAAAGACGTATTATATATGTCGCAATATGTTCTAAGTTACTGACCATCTAACAACAGCACAGTTCCGGTAACACGGTGGATATAATCACCGTCCTCCCACGCCGAGTGGAAAAGACATAAGTTCGAATCCAGACAATGATACCAGCAATTTTTATTGTCTTTTTTCATAATAGGCTGAGGTAGTCGGTATCAAGCGAGGGTAACGAGGTATTTTCTCCTGAAAACTCAGATTTATTTTTCTTCTGGCAAACAGCAAACCGACCGAAAAAAACGAAAATTACAAACATAATAACTTTAATTGCTTCGGCGTTTAACACATATCCATCGTAACTTAACCAGGGTCAACAACTTCAAAATAAATTCGATATTTTTATGAAGAAGCGTTCAACTGCTAATAGAGAAGAAGTGTTCAACTGCTAATAGAGAAGAAGCGTTCAACTGCTAATTTTTGTCAGAAATCGCAGACTGCTGATTCATATCCAGCGAACTCAAATTGGCACGACTGGACATACAACTACAACCTTTACATCTGATATCCAGAAATTTTCCTTCGCAGAAATAAACACTCTTCATTTTTATTATTCTTCGATTTGTCGCATTTGTGAAAATCCTTCATCAACAGAAGAATTGTGAAATCTAGTCTCATTTCCAGATACCGAGCACTTCTTCAGTTAATGAGTTTTCATATTTTCTTCGAGGAATGTTTCTTATCTATTTTTTCTTTACTTTGAATGGAAAGAGCAGAATCTTTTACATATCGGATTTGTACTGCAAAGACTCTCTCTCTCTCTCGAACATATAATTGGTGGAGGACTCTCTTCACAGTGACAGGATAATTCCCGAATGGAGTGGTCACCGAGGTATCCAGACCTGAATCTCGTTTAGCATAAATTCTCTCTAGAGACAGATTTCGTCCTAGACCATCCTAGAACCTTACATCAGTTATGAGATCTCCTAGGTAGCACAGTTGGTAGAATCGCCGTCCTCTCCACACCAGGGGAAAAGTCCTGGATTCGAGTCCCGTCGATGACGAAGTGAATTTTTATGGGCCTTTTTCACAACGTGGCTGAATGAATTAGTCTCAGGCGAGGGTAGCATTGGTTTTTCTCCCAGAAACTCGGGCTTTTCGTCAGCAAACAGAAAATCGACCACAGAACACGCAATTTACAGACAGTATATACTGAGCAATATGGTCTTAGTCGTTAATGCTCCTAAAACCCAATAAACAGCAACAACATCAGTTATGAACTGCTCTCCTGGAAAAGTGGATATTTCCTTTCAATACTAGCAGAACTTTTGCATACTCATTGAATAGCACGAAGGCCCACTGTGTGTGTGCTGCTTGGCTGTCAAGGGCAATCATATCCTCTGTATAGGTCTACAATCTCCTATACTGAATACTCATTTTCAGGTATGCCTGAGCTAATTTACAAATATCAGAAATGCTTTACTCGTAAGGTCACGCAAAGTACTACTGAATTACAAATAATGCAATAGTACACTGCATTATTTAAGTAATGTAATGAATAATGTTCATTGATCTGTATTGATTATTTTCAAGCTATTACACTTTTTCCATTTATACCTTAACCTTTGTCTTCAGTGAAGTCAGATTCAAAATAATTCTACAAAGACTGCGAAACTACAACAAATATGGAACAACACATTATGAGGTGGTTTTGACTACTGCATATTTGGTGTCCTGCTAACTTAAAACGTAATGCGACCTGGGATAAAATCCGACTTTGGGATTAGAGCAATTTGACTCCCCTATTGAGCAAAACAATCAAAGTAACACCTAGCGCCCTATCCTCTTAAAGATATTCTACATCAATCTTAATTCGGCCAACGCTGTATATATTTCTCAAAACTCGCCTCGTCCTTACTTTTTCCATCGAATTTGTCCAAAGATGAGTAAAATAAGCCATGATATCACTAGTGGATCAGCACTGACGGAATCCATATTAGCAATTATTGATCAGATGAAAAGTTTCGAGATAGTGCAAGGGTTGGTAATGGATGGGTTTCTCCGTTACTTTGAAAAGAGTTGTGGTAAGTGCAGCGGGACAATAATTGGAAGGAAGAAATTTGTTACCTGTTTTAGGAACTGACTAAGAGCAAATTTCCATGCAGATGGAAAAACGCCAGTGGTACAAGAGAGTGTAAAAATATAAATTTCGCTCTGTTCAAGCGACGCCTACAGCGATTCAGCACTATAATAGGAGACTGTATTCGCGTATTTAGTTATGTCAACATTTGTAAAATAATAAGAGAAGTTTACTTCAATATAATACGTAGAACACTTCCGTATGATACTCTCCAGAAATTAAAACGAAAAAAATCGAAAATCTTACATTAGAATAACAAATAATTAAAAATCAATTTAACACAATTAAAAATAAATTTAACACAACTAAAAATAAGAAAATTAATTAAAAGAATTTAACGAAAAAATTGCAAAACGATTTTCCTTCCTGAAGCTCATAACGCTTCAATGTGAATGCAAGCAGCAGTTGACAGTGAACAGGCTTCCAGTGTGGAATAATAATAATAATAATAATAATAATAATAATAACAACAGGATTTTCATTCCTGTGATCACAACATACGGTCGAAAAGCGTTGTCAGCTTCAGGAAGGAAAATCGTTTTGCAATTTTTTCGTTAAATTCTTTTAATTAATTTTCTTATTTTTAATTGTGTTAAATTGATTTTTAGTTATTTGTTACTCTAATGTAAGATTTTCGATTTTTTTTTCATTTTAATTTCTGGAGAGTATCATACGGAAGTGTTCTACGTACTACATTGAGGTAAATTTCTCTCATTATTTTACAAATATTGTTATCAACGTAGAACGTATTGAGCATTACAGCTCTGGTTCATACTATCTATTTAGTTATGTTAACGCAAATAGTTATAAGCAATAATTAACTGTGCGTCAAATAACCAATGTTAACACGATATAATCTATTCAAACTAATGTTTTGAAACATAACCTTTGTTTTGAAACATAGTCTTAACTTTTGTGAATCAGCGTCTACCAGCGTCCCGAACACGTGAGTTGGAACAGCTGCATTACGTGAACGAAGAAGAGGGTGGAAGAATTTTTCGAAAAAAAAAAATTAAAATGGATAGGGGTTCTTTTAGACTTCCATTAGGGGTGGGTGTGGGTGTGTGTGTGTGTGTTAAATGCCAAAGCAACTAAAGCATCAGTATATATTGTGTCCGTAATTGCGCGTACTCTTCAGTTGGGTTGAACTTTTGCTGAACGAAAATCAAGTACAGAGGAGGAAAAAAGGAGGGAGGAAAAAACGACGAAAAATAGGCAAATCGACCATAGAATACACGCAATTTATGGGCATAATATATATGGGCTTATAAATTCGGACCTGGGCGGCCCCAAAAAGTCAGTTTTTTTTTTTTTACCCGGTGGGGGAGGACGGTGATTTATTTATATATATATATATATATATATATACACGTTTCTCACACAAGGGCACACAGATCCTAAATAAAAGTGAGAACGCTAGGAGTTACAGAAAATACAAAACAGTAATAATCAATACAAAACTAGAATTAAAACATATACAAAATTTACATTAAGAAAATAGAGTAAGGAGCAAATTCTTATAGACAGATGGATTAAGTGTAAAATCGATATTGTAGTTATTCATTACCTAAAGAAAAGTAAACAGGGGACTACCAAGTAAAGTGATGAGTACGAGGAACAGGCAGTGAGAAATTAATTTTATAACGAGAATTCAAATGGGGTATAGCGAAAGGTATTTGTTCAAGAAGAGATGGAGAATCGATAACAGAGTTTATGATACTATAAACAAAAAGCGACCCATGGGGTTGTCGTCTAGAGTTAAGAGGAATGATTCTGAAGTGACTACAAAGAGCTCCATAATTTCGACGGTAAAAGGGAATGTGATTTCGAGAGCATAAGAATTCAATGAATTTAATTTGAATTCTCTCAAGTCTGTGAGTAAGATATTCCTGTTGTGGGGACCAGATAATATCACAATAATCAAAAATGGGAAGTACCGTATAAGCTGCTTGTAGAGAAAAATTATAACTTTGTCAATCTTGAAAACAGAGGAAGAACGCTTGATTAATCCAAGAAGTTTAGAAGTGTGAGATATTACGTGATCAACGTGGGAAGAAGGGTGAAGGTCAAATCGAAATAGGACACCTAAATCCTTGAACGTATCAATACTTGCAATTAAAGAGTTTCCAATATAATAATCAGCAAGGACGGAGGGTCTAACTACACGATTCGAGCGAAAGCGACATAATTTACATTTTAACGGGTTTAGAAACAAGCTATTTTTATTGAGCCAGAGTGAGAGGGAATCAAGACAGGACTGGAGTTCATCGCTGTCAGTTGAAGAACAAACAACTTTGTAAAGTTTAATATGATCTGCATAGAGTTGCCACTCAACATTAACGGACTGAAATAAGGTTGACAGATCATAAGTATAAACAATAAAGAAGAACGGACCAAATGGTGAGCCTTGAGAAACACCTTGTGAAACAATAAACGGAGTTGATGAAGTACCATCAATTATTACAGATAGTTTACGATTTCTAAGCAGTGAATCAAGCAAATCTAGTAATAGGGATCGTAGACCATAAGATGACAGCTTGAACAGCAAAAGATCGATGTGGACAGAGTAAAATGCATGTGAAATATCAAGGAAAAGCGAATTTGATTTCCTTTGTCCAAATTAGTAAGTAGGAAATGAGAAAACAGAGCAAGATTTGAAACAGTTGATTTTCTGGGAAGAAAATCATAATGATGATTACTGATAAAAGGGTGAAGATAGGAACTAAGATATTTATAAAGTAGGAGTTCAAAAATTTTCGCAATTGTATTTAGTATAGTTATAGATTAGTAGTTATTAGGCTTAGCTTTATCACCCTGTTTTTCATAAATCGGGATGATATAGGTCTCTTTGAACGATGAAGGGTAGCAGCCATGAAGTAGACAGCAATTGAGGAGATTTGTAAGACGAACTACGTTTCTTGAAGAAAAGAGCAGGGAGGATATCAGGGCCCAGGAGAAGTGAAATATTTAAGCCGAGAAATGGCTGACTGGACGTCATCAGTAGTGAGAACTAATCTATCAAAACTGGCATTACTATTATACTCAAAGGGATAACAGGGAATAAATCTTCGCTGTTCAGAAGAACAAAGTTTCGAAAAGTGCGTAGTAAAAATATTAGCAATACCACGAGGACAGTTGATAGAGATATTTGAATCATTAATTAGCATAGAAATTCTAGAAGATCTCGATAGCCGCTGGAGATTGGACCACAATGGTCTCGAATTGAAATTCCGAGTAAGTTCGGCTTCAACTGAGTGAAGATAATGAGAATATTGAGATTTAGTAATTCTCTTAACATAGCATCTAAGGAAAGAAAAGGAAAAGTAGCTAAAGTTAGTTTTGAGTTTTAAATACCTTTTGTGGAGGTGCGTAGCACACGCTTCTTGATTAGACCGGGGTTCGAGCCCGTGACCACCAAATACGGAGGATGCGGAAAGGTCGGGGAATGACCACCGCATATCCTCGGAGCAATATGGCCTTAGTTGCTAATGCTCCTAAAGACCAAATAACAAATAAAAACTTTTGTGGAGGTAATTTTTGCGACGAATTAAATACACAAGCTTGTTCGACATCCAGTGAGGGAAGTTACTACGATTAGCGAAGAGAATTTGATAGGAACAAATTCAGAAATTACAGAATGGAGGATTAAGGACAGATAATCAACGTAACGATCGATCGATTCAAAATTATGAATTGAAATCCAGTCAAGATTGCCCAGAAATTGATTTAACGAAGTACAATCTGTGTGCCTAAAGCTAAAAAAAGTATCTGTCAAAGGAAGGTTCAGAAATAAAATAAAGGAAATCTACGACAATACGGAAGTGATCTGATCGGATGAAATTATCACCCTCAGAAATTGAGAAGAGAATTGATTCAGGATTAAAACTAAATCAAGGTAAAAGGAGTTCCGGGTGGGAAAGTTACAGATTTGAGTTAGGGCATTACTAAGCCAAATGCTGTAAAATTGCTTAGCCAGTGAAGTTGGTGAACGATTGGGGTCAAAAGAATTTGGGACATTAAAATCACCCAGAATAAGTGGTATTGCTTTCGGAGGTTACAAAAAGATCGCTGCTTCTATAACATCCTCTAATTGTTGAATGGTAGCTAAAGAAAGTGGGGGAGCAAGGTAAAAAAGCATAAGCAGGAGAAGCTTTCCTGCATGACTCCAGATCACAGTGGTATTCCTGGAAAAGAGCGCGCTGATGATGCTGCAAACTCCCCAGGGGGAAGTCGTGACAGCCACCAAAACAGCACAAGGAAACTTAACCATAACTTGGGAGGAGTCGATTGGGAACATCCTGGACAACATCCTTCAGGAGCTGCCAACAACAACAGATGAGCAGCAGGCTATCTGCCAAGCAAATAATTGCTATAATAATGACCAAATAGAACCCCCCTTCACCTTAGAAGAAATTCGGGATGCAGCAAGCCGTATGAAAAATAAGAAATGCCCTGGACTGAACCTAATCGAACCGGAGATGGCAAAAGAAGCAATGGAACATATACCGGAATTACTGCTAAAACAATTCAATTGCTGCCTAGAAGCAGGTAAATTTCCACTACGGTGGTAAAAGGCAAATTTAAAACTGCTCCTAAAAAACCAACAAGGCCACCGGAGATACCTAGTTCCTACAGACCCATAGCCCTGCTTCAAACCCTTAGTAAAATATACGAAAGGCTGCTACATACCAGAATAACAAAGCATTATAACGAAGTAAATTCCAACATGACAAAGCAATACAGATTTACTCCTGGCAAATCCACTATCGAAGCAATACAGAACCTCCTCTCTAGAGCCGCCCATTGTCAAAGGAAATACTTCCTCGTCATCGCAGTGGATTTCGCCGGGGCGTTCGACACCCTTTGGTGGCCGAGCGTCTTCGAGAGACTCAACGCTATCAACGTTCCATTGAATCTTTACAATTGCATGAAGGATTACCTGGTAGAGCAGTGCAAGTTACCACACCATATAAATGCCTCAGTCGCCCAGTTTGCAGGGGCTGCCCCCAGGGTTCTGTCCTGGGTCGCTCCTGTGGAACTTTGTCTTAGATGAATTCCTCGCCATGGATCTGAGTGGTGTGGAGGCTCAGGCCTATGCAGATGACTTGGTCTTGACCATCGAGGCTGACAGCAGATCCTCCTTAGAAATGCAAGCAAATGATGTCCTGAAAAAGCTGTTACATTGGATGAAGCTACACTTGCTCAAACTAGCACCCGACAAGACAAAATCGGTGCTGCTAAAAGGTAAACACAAATTAAGATTGAGAACAAAACAGTTAAGCTGTGCAAACAGATTAAATACCTAGGAATAATCCTGGACATTATTATTATTATTATTTTAGGGTTGCCCGTAATTAAATACATTAACCCGTATTTGTGTCCGTAAATTGCATACGTTCTATGGTCGATTTACCTGTTTTGCTTGACGAAAAAACCCCAGTTACTGGGGAGAAAAACCTTGCTATCTACGCCTGAGACCGACTAACTCAGCCACAGAGTGAAAAAAGCCCATTAAAGTTCCTCGCGTCATCGACGGGATTCGAATCCAGGACTTTTCCACCCGGTGTGGGGAGGACGGTGACGATACCACTGTGCTACCCGCGTAGACAATAATCCTGGACATGTGGACATGTGTGTATATGTAAAGGAGCCGCTCCTAGAACAGAATCACTACAAATGGGCCAGATATGTGTGTCACGTCGGTTTGTGTGTATTATGCGTGTGTTCTGTTGTTCTGTTCTGGCCGCTTGGCTACCCAGAAGCATCAGTCACCTGGACAGATGATTCTGGGTACTCGTCCACACCATGGGAAGGTGGGCCAGTCCATGTAAAGCACGTACTGTCTCAAGAAAGACTCTGACCCACCTAATGTTGTCAGAAGGCAGACCAGGATCCTCTGGGGGCCCATTCCAGAGGGGAAAAAAACGATCACCCATGGTGCTGGATTTGGAACCGAAATTATTAAAATAAAACATTTATAAAAATAAATAAATAAATAATAAAAATAAATAAAATAAAATAAATAAAAAAAAATTAGTAAACAGGAAAAAAAAAAAAAAAAAATATATATATATATATGATAATATATAAATGCATAAAAGAAAGAAATAAAGAAAGCACTTAATTTTGCCTGCAGACCGAGGAAAAATTTCACTTCTTGAGGATTTGAGTTTATATATTATTAAAGGAGATCTAACCTGGACAGAAAATTAAATTTCAAGCCACACCTAGAATATATTAAACAAAAGATAAGAAGATACGCGGCCCTCGTCGATAGAGTCGGTCATTCGCAGGGACTCGGGACTCAGCCGTACTACTCTGTCCCTCTACTACAAAGCTCTCTTCATCCCTGCTGTCACGTACGGCCCTCCTGTCTGGTACGTGAGGGCGGGACTAGAAGTGAATAAACGGATCCTCGAAACCATTCAGAGGACCATCCTCCTTACCATGACGAGAGCAACTAGAACGACTAGCACGGCTGCCCTCCAAGTCCTATCAGGGGTTCTCCCCCTGGACCTCGAGGCTACCCGCTGCGGTCTGCTCTACCATCTTGCCAGAAACACATCGGCTACAACGTATGACCTCACCACTGACATCACTAATGACCGCAACTGTGAGAAGAGAAGAATCACCGACCACCTCATCCAGATTTGGCAGAGGAGATTGAGCGATACAGAAAAAGGCCCAGTGACTAGAAGATTCCTCCCCTCTGTCACCAAGCTGTACCCTAAGGCGTACAGCTTGGTGACAGAGGGGAGGATCTTCCTATCATCTTCGTACACCATCTTCCTCCTCCTTACAGGACACGGCCCGCTTAAAGCTAAGCTTCACAAACTTGGCATCATAGATAACACAGACTGTCCCTGTGGCAACCTGAAGTCCTGGAGACACTTAATGTTTGAGTGCGATCTGTATGACGACCTATGACTACGCCTAATAAAGGCAATCCAATATATACCAGACAACCAAGAACCCAAACTGTTAGACACTCAAGAGGACGACAAGGCACTCAGTCAATATGCCGAGGATCTATTTTCCAGAAGGAAATCAGTGATAGCAATATACCAAAGGCAACCCGACTAGAAGGAATGCAGAACTCAAACAAGTACATGATATACAAAAAAACTCGCCATACCACAGAAAGACAAGACTTTAGGGTGATTTGGATGGCCTACTGGCGACCTAAAACCGCACTCCTCTGTGCGGCCTTGTTTTTTCCTATTTCCCGGGGAGGGGGGAGGAGAGTATATGCTGTTCTCCCCTCCCCATATTTTCACTCTGGTGGGGCATGGGCATGTCCCACTGAAAATGAGGGATCACCTTCTTATCCGACCCCTCTTCCTCCTATTTCATCCCCCCAGTTTTCACCCCCTACCAACACTTTCTCTCGTACCGCGACTGACCCACATGTCCAAATTTAAATCACATCAAATTTTGCTCGACCTTTTCGGCTCCCTAGAAATATTTCTTTCAGCGTAAAACCTCACTCAATGCTTTCTAAATGCAATTTTACTTAAATCAACCGCGATCGATCCAACTTTTATTTTAGGTCCTAGTCACCAAAATCCCAGGAAAGTAAGTGGCCGGACCTGCCAGAGTATAATTAGTCTCTTCGTACACCCGGCCGGCGTCCCCGTCGCTAGGTATGGTAACGCCAGGTCCCACTAGTGGCCCGGCGGCCAACAGGCTGGATGAACAATGGGCACAAAAAACTACATACCGCATGACCCATACATTATTTTTAAACCTCTGGCATAGACAGGGTACTGTCACTCGATACATAGAACATACGCAGAAATGGGAGAAATCCCGGGAGCCGTCTGACCCTCAACATACCTATACCTCAACAGATCCGGCAAAGAATCTATCGAAGTCTGTTGTTGTTATTTGGTTTTTAGGAGCATTAGCAACTAAGGCCATATTGCTCCGAGGATATGCGGTGGTCATTCCTCTGACCTTTCCGCATCCTCCGTATTTGGTGGTCACGGGCTCGAACCCCGGTCTAATCAAGAAGCGTGTGCTACGAACTGCCGCTCCTGCCCATCTGGCTACGGAGGCGCCATCGAAGTCTGTCACCCTCAACATATATTTGTCCTCCTTCTGTAAACACGCCGCCTTTTTTGGGCTAAAACTAAACTCGAAAAAATCAAACTACATCATCTTCTCTCCGAGAGCACAAGCAGACCTCAATCCAGCAGTCTCTCTGGAGCCCTCAATTGCGGGGCATCTACTCGTCGCCGCTCATTCAGTTAAATTCTTAGGGGTGATAATGGACGAAAATCTAACTCTGAAGACGCTTTGAGATCTAGAATTCTGGGTCGTCAAGTGGGCCAACAATTGGGCTCACCTTCCCTATATGACGTCAAGATCACAGCTCTGTAAAAATCTAAGCTACACCCCAGCGCAGCACTTGGCATATGCGCGGTAGCTCACAATGGCACTCAATCTGTGCTCCACACTACACGACTTCATCAACATCTGGGAATTCGTGGGTTGGAAAATCCCGGGGAGGTCTCAGAACCCCTCTAGTGCTCTGTTCAAACCTGCAGAAGCTCTCGACCTTCAAGCGGCACTTTCCCAACAGCATTACGATGCACTGAGCTCCGCTGACATTGATTTTGGTCTGTAGTCCAGTGATTCGCCATACAGGAAAAAAAAAAAAAAGAGAAAAACACCATATTCATGTGCAGTCACCATTCCTGTAACTGTCATTAAAACTAAAACTGACTCCAAGTGAAAGATGTCCTGCAATTATTGGGAACAAAGCTATTTAAGCTAATATTATGGTGGAGAAAGCGATATATTCGCTATGATTTATGTATCCTCTGAATGTTATATGTATTATATTGATGTTGTTTGTATTAAATGAATGTTCTATGCAGTTTTTCTATGTTTTATCAGTTTGTATGTAAATAAATATAATAAATGTCTCCAATTAGATTATTAGATTCCTCTGGATGCCTGTAATGGGAATCGTATCCTTATTTTTTGAAATTAAAAATTTTGTGAATAAAGAATTTTATTATTATATATTTACAGCTCCAATTCGAAAAGCCATCGTTAACTACAGAAATTTGTTAAAGAAATTTTGGAAGATTAAATGGGCACAAAGGTGCTTAATCGTAATCACTAGTATAGTAATATTCTTAACAAGGAAAAACAGCAGCATCTTTCGATCTGTGTTTACACTAGACGCGATAAATCAGTAGCGAGTATAACTGCTGACTTTTACGGTTGTATCGCATCCGCTAGCATTGGAGTTTAATCAACTGCCCGCGGCTAAGATACTGCAAAATTCGCGGACACGGGGGGAATGAACACATGCACCAACAAGGTGTTTTACCCCAGGAAAGCAAGCAGAGGAACACCTGGGTTCTCAAGCAGAGTAAGTGAAAGACGTCATACAACGAATCAGAAAGCGTTACAATCAGTCGAATAGCAACGAATTGGCCATTTGTTAACATGGTATGGGAAATTACAGAAAACAGCAAAGAGAAACCCCTCCTCCGCTTTTTATTTTAATTTTATTTATTTATTTATTTAATTCCAAGGTATCAAATTATGACTCTAATTTGTAGAAGAAATCTCCACCCTGGTTTTCATGGAATTCCAAAAAAAAAGAAAAAAAAAACGTTGCCTTAAGAATTCCACCACGCTGTTAACTGTTAGAAGCATTCACCAACTCATTGAATACGTTCCTATTTCGGATTTCAATACTGCTGTTAATGTTAAAGCAACTGTCAAAACAGCATTTGTTATTGTTATTTATTTCATAGGTATTCATGAATTTTCAATAAATTAAATTCTGTAATTGGAAAACACACGATATCATTGTTACCATCGATTTTCATTTGGTGATATAATTTAGCATCGTATTTCGCAATTTTGAACCGTTTAAAGATGATCTAACAATCCATGTCCAAAAAAACTTGGAAGTTTTTCTTTCTTTTTTTTTTTTTTTTTTTTGATAGCGTTACGACAACGCAAATTCTTCTCAATGAATTTTTAAGGTTTTATTATATTGGGTAAATGAAGAATGGTGATGGAAGCTGACTCTAAACAAACTTCGTAGAATTTGCAGAGAGAAATTATTGTAGTATCTTGATTTTTTTTTCAAGCAACGGCCTACATAAAAAGACAGCTTGTTTAAAAATAGACAACCAGCTCCCGTACTTTCGTCTCCAGAAAACAAAAAAATGTGTGAATGAATGAAAAGTGAAAAAATGTGAATAAAGAAGGAAAGACCTTGCAAAGAAACCCGCGAGGACTCACTTAGTGTTTATTGTAAGGTTTTACGCGCATTAGCACACGTTGGACTGAAAGAGCAGGACATGAGAATGTTAACGTCGGTGGCAACGATACCGTATATCCAGACATTTAAAAAAATCCAAGAGGTGGACGAAAGTGTTGTGAAGCCAACACTGTGTAAATTGCGTGTGTTCTCTGGTCGATTTTCTGGTTGCTGGACGTAAAACTCCAGTTACCGAGAGAAAACACCATGCTACCCTAGCCTGAGACCGAACTCAGATACGCTGTGAAAAATGCCCATAAAAATTCCTCGCATTAACTGACGGGATTCGAACTCAAGCCTTTTCCACCCGGTGCGGAAAGGATGGTGATTATACCAACTATGCTACCCACGACGGCATTCACTTGCTGAGTAGATTGTATAAAATGACATGTGGAAAGGTACTGATATGGTCATGATATATGTTTTAAGTATTAGAAAGATGTGCTCTTGTTAAGTACCAAGGAAAATAAGGCTATGAAACCTCAATATGTTATGTCGTTAATTGCCTATATTCTTCGGTCGGTTTGCTGTTTTGCTGGACGAAAAACCCAAGTTTCCGGGAGAAAAACCACGCAACTGTAGCCTGAAATCGACTAAGTCACATTGTGAAAAAAAAAGCCTATAACAATTTCTAGTGTCAGACGCGATTCGAACTCAGGCCTTTTCCACCCGGTGTGTGATTATAACCACTGATTAGAGAAGGAACTGAAGATATTTACAAAAATAATCCTAAAACTAACAGGTAGTTAAATATATGTCTCTCTTTTCTCATTTCTCTCTCTCTCTCTCTCTCTCTCTCTCTCTCTCTCTCTCTCTCTCTCTCTCATTATCCTGTTTGTCCTTCTTAATTGTTTATTTCGGTCCTTTTCTTCATTTATATTTTTGACAAGCTTTCTCGTTATCAGCAGTGCATTTTCATTTGACTGTCTCTCATTTCGATTTATTTTCGACAAGCTAAATTTATGCGAAATTTATTCATTTTCATAACAACGAAAGGAAACAAGTAAGGGTGGAAATGCTCCGTAGCTGCACGTGTTTCGTTTGACGGGATGCGTAGGACGTAGAGACAGATGATTTGTTTACGACGTGAAAGAACGCTTGATCATCATTGATGTGTGGGCAAGAATGCGCATCTTGGGAAATTCCTCAAGAAAAACGTGGTGGGTTTCAAGTGGGAAGTTGACCGTACTCAGCATGCACACATATTGCACGGGCGTCGAAGTTCAAAGGTTTCCTGAAAGGGATCGGCACGAGTCTATTGAAACTTCGCACCCATTGGCGTTTCCAGTAGCGAATGTAGAAGAATGTGTCCATATTACATGGGCGTCCATCTAATTATCTCATTAATAATTCTAGTAGGGGAGAGAGAGAGAGGCACGAAGGATTGCAGAAAAGCAAACATTTCTTTATTTTAAAGCTGCCTTACACTTTTATTTCAAATAAATAAACAAAAAATAAACACAAATAGCGTTAACAAAAGCAGAGAAAAATAGGACGACCAGAAAAAGATTGAAAGAGTAGGCCATTAGCACTTAACATCGGTGCAACGAAACCGTATATCCAGACGTTTCAAAAAATTCAAGAAGTGGACGAAAATGTTGTGAAGCCAACACAACAATAATCCGATGAGAACTGCATGACAAGCTTTCCAAGAACGAACAGATGTCCACAGTCACTACAAGATCGAAAGCTGAAAATCGACAACAGAAAAGCATTGGTTAGTTGGGTTTTCCTTTCCTTTTTTTGATTTATTTATTTTGTTTGACTATTGGTCATAATGCGCTATATTGTTTTATAGTGTATTATATCTTTACAAGTGTGTGTTCACGTGCCAGTGTTGATACTATCAGGACGGCTGAAAAAAATCGCGTGCATATACGCAAGAAAGACGTTTTATTTTATGTGAAAACATCTTTGACGAAAATCAAGTGTGAAAATTTTTAAAATCGAACAGCTAGAATCGAAGTTATGAACGGTGTAACGTTTTACGCTTGCGCCTACCGAATCAACGTTAGTGACCGAGCTACTTTACAGAATCAACGTTAGTGACCGAGCTACTTTACAGAATCAACGTTAGTGACTCGGTTAGCGTAATTTGGGAAGTGACATCATTTGCGTGATTTCCGTCTCGCGTTTTCTTTACCAATCGGTTTTACTTCAGTGCGAAAATTTTGGAAGGTGCCGCCAAAGATGTTTTCACATAAAAAAAACTGAAATGACGTGAAAGACATATGGAGATGAGCTGACCACGGCTTATATTTACAGTCATTCTTATGCTCAGACCACTGTTTCATACATTTGACATGGTAGACGGTTGCAATCATCTTGAAAGTGTCCGTGTCCACAACAATGCGGATTAGAGTCTGCATCCTGATCCGCAACGATGCTTTGAGATGTACACTGGCATTCAAGGTTCCCTTCAGTGGGGTGTGGAGTGCGTTATTAAAAACTATGTCGGTTCAAAACAGGAAGATTCCAGTGCCACGTGTGGTTTCCTTCATATGTGCATTCTTCTATCAGTGCTGGAAAGCATAAATCGGCACTCTCTACATAACATCACTTCTGCGTTATTTGTTGTGTCGCTGGCACCAATGCACCGTATTTTCCGGTTGGTACCCGAGATCAGTGGCTTAATTGAATATCTCCTACCCCTACAGTGCATTCTTTGTAGTGTTGTTTGCATAGTGTGGGTACTGATGAATTGTGATACTCCCGCGTTAAATGAAGAAGTGAATTGTTCTAATGTCATTGTCATTCCGTCGTTTGGCATCGATTACACTGCGCGGAGCACCTTATTCCGCCACATTACATTTTCAACCGCAATTGCCATTGTTCACAGATGTTGTACGGGAGCTTTTTCATTTGAAAAGACGGAATGACATTAGCCTCTGAGCACTAGATAGGTGTAATTTGAAAATGGTTTCTGATAGCTCTACGTTAAGTGCACTTTGTTCACTTCCTTGGGCGTAATTTATTTTAGAAGTAAGCCTAGTTGAGACACTTTGAATAGAGGGACAATTGTTCAGAAAAAAAAAATTGTCATATTAGGGTTACACAAAAACAATCTCATCTACTCATGTATTATGTTCGTAAACTGCGTGAATTCTCTGGTCAGTTTGCCTGTTTTGCGGGAAGATAAACTCTAGTTACCAAAAGAAAACCTTCCTACCTTCGCCTGAGACCGAACAACTCAGCCAGAGTGAAAAAAGCCCATAAAATTTACTTGCATCATTGACGGAATTTTCTAAATCAGATCTTTTCCGCCCGGTGTGTGAATGACGGTGATTATAACCACTGTGCTACTCGCAAGGACAACTTGTAATTGGTTGCCAGTCGGACGTCTATCTCCATTCGTTGAATTATACTGTATATATACAGTATAATTCAGCGTATATTCTCCTACACTTAATGTCATTAAGTGTAGGAGATCTGCGGATCTACTTAGCAAGTACAGGTCAATGTTCAAAAAAAGTCGCGAATTGGGATTAAATTTGAAAGTGTCTGCAATTCTGCCCAGACACGATAGAAGGGAGAATATGATGGGAGCCGTGTCAATCAATTCGACCCTGGAGAGAATGTGCAGGGCTCACGGAGTAGAATTTTTCACAGCGTGGTCTGTGCTTGTTAACAGGAGATTTTGCTTCTACAGGGATAGGATACACTTAAATAGAAAGGGTGCAAGAATATTTGCTTATTAGGAGCATTAGCAACTAAGGCCATATTGCTCCGGGGATATGCAGTGGTCATTTCCTGACCTTTCCGCATCCTCCGTATCTGGTGGGCACAGGCTGGAACCCCGGTCTAATCAAGAAGCGTGTGCTACACACTGCTGCTCCTGCCCACCTGGCTACGGAGGTGCCAGAATATTTGCTGATGCTATCGAGGCAATGTTAGGTGGGTGGGAAAACTGCTAGGTTGGGGGAATTCACAGACTAATAGATTAACAGTAGTCGCAGGCAGAGGTGGAAATGATTCTTGCACTGCTTCTATTGGAATGAGCAGCAGCCCGGAAAGCAAGTTGCTGGGGATTTCAGGAACTGCTGGGGGTCATGAAACACGTAAATACATGTGCTGTGTTAGAGTAACCAAGAGTAAGAACAGGTGCATGACCATCAATGCTAGAAGTACAGGCCGCTGTAGCCTAGTGGTCAGGCGCGCGGGTGCATAAGTACACGAGCCTTGAGTGACCGGGGTTCAAGCCCGTGACTGCTGAATACGGTGCTGCTTCTTGTATTCTGTATATCTTGTGAACTCCTCTGACCGTTTGGTCGTCCCGGAGTATAAACAGAAAATTTATTTATTTATAGTAAATAAATTTGATGAATTTCATGTGCTGGTTAAGACATCCAAGGCGGATATTGTTGGGATATCAGAGACGTGGTGTCATTCAGATATAAGGGATGCAGAATTGGAATTTGGGGAGTACAATGTGTACAGAAAAGATAGACAGGATAGGAAGGGAGGTGTGGTTATGCTGTTAGTTAAGAAACACATAAAATCTAAGGAAGTGCATCCAATTTACATAAATGGACAGTGCAATGTTGAGTCAGTTTGGCGTGAAAAAAGCACTGGGAAAGCAAAAATGACGATAGGAGTTTCTTATAGGCCTAATGACTCTGATGAGTACAATGAACAATTATACAGAGAAATAGAGTGGGCCAGTAAATCAGAGTGTCTTATAATGGGAAATTTTAACTTCCCAGATACAGATTGGAACTTGTGAGTTGTCACTCGCACACTAGCAAGGCTTTTGTGGATTTATTGGATAAGTGTTTTCTACAGAAACATGTTAGAGAGGTAACAAGAGGGAGTAACACTCTTGATCTGATTATCTGCAGTGATTATTCATGCATTAAGAATTTACAGATAAAGGAACCTCTAGGAGGCAGTGATCATAGTGTACTGATGTGGGACTTACTTAAAGATGTAACTACCATCAGGGATAAAGGCAGGGGTTTTCACTTTCCTAAAGGCGACTACCGTGATCTTAGAGATTTTTTATGTTCTATACAGTGGAACCAACTGAAGATGCCACCAACAGCAAATTCTAAATGGGAAGCATTCAAGGAAGTAATTTTGGAAGCTACTAGATTTTTGTTCCAACTAAGAGATACTGCTCTTGGTTTAGGCCCAAGTGGATGTCAGATGAACTAATGAGACTTGTGGCAGAGAAGAATAATACATGGGATGCAGAGAAATTGTCAGGCGACACAGAAGCCTATGGTAGATACAAGCTAGTCTGTAATCAAGTCACAAACCAGATTAGGCAAGCGAAGGCAGATTATCAAAAATCTTTGGCAAAGGATGCAAAGTTTGACTTCTGTTCCAGGGAAAATAATGGAGTCACTGGTTAAAGAAGCATTGCAGGATCATCTAGACAAGACAGCAGTAATAATTCAGACACAACATGGGTTTGTCAAGGGGAAGTCTTTTTTGACCAATTTGATTGGATACTATGATGTAGTCACAAAGGAACTGGATGCAAAAAATAATTTTGATATCATATATTTGGATTTCAGGATAGCTTTTGATACTGTTGCACACGGAAGACTACTGTACAAATTGGAACAGTATGGCATTAAGGGCAAATTGCTACAATGGATAAAAGGATGGCTGAGTGGGAGAAGACAGAGAGTGGTAATCAATGGATACTGCTCTACGTGGACTAATGCTATTAGTGGTCCCTCAGGGTTCGGTGTTGGGCCCATTGTTGTTTTGTATATTTATCAATGATATTGATGAAGGTATATGAAGCTTAATGTCAAAGTCTGCAGATGATACAAAGGTTGGCAGGGTTGTTAATAACAGTAATGACAGTATGCTGCTGCAACAGGATCTGGAAAAGTTGGGCAGATGGACTGAGAAGTGGCAACTAAAGTTTAAAATTGACAAATGCAACGTACTGCATACGGGTACCAGTATCCCCAGAGAAATGTACCAACTGGGTGGTGTTACACTCAGGGTAGTGGAGAATGAAAGACACCTGGGGGTAATTGTGCAGTCAGGCTGCCAGAGTACGTCATGGGATCTTGTCAATGATATACAAAGTGTACAGGAATTTTGCAAGCAGAGATAAGGTGATTATCCCCTTGTACAAGGCAATGGTCAGGCCACACCTTGAGTACTGCATACAGGTCTGGAAGCTTCATTTTAGGATGTAGAGTTGCTATAGTGAGTACAGAGAAGGGCAACAAGACTGGTGAAGGGAACAAAGGAGTGCTCCTATGAAGAAAGGCTTAAGTTCTGCAAATTGCCGCTTCTAGAGACTAGGCACCTGCGAGATGATCTGATTGAGGTGTGTAAGGCCCTGAATGAATTCAACAGGCTCAATGCTGATAGGATTCTTCCTCTTGCTCAGATTACAAACCTGAGGGGGCATAGATTCAAACTGAGGAAAAACAGTTGTAGAATAGATGTGGGGAAGTTTTCCTTAGCCAGCGGGTGGTTGATTGCTGGAACAAACTTCCATCTGTTGTGGTGGAAGTTGATAATTTAAATAAACAAACATTTAGAACGAATGGATCAGTGAAATGGGAAGGGGGTTTTTTTGGCTGATGCTGTATAAGCTTGCTTTCTTTCATCATGTGCCTCTACTAACACTAATACATATACCAAATTTTAACACTGACAAGGGCTTTAAGCAAATATAATAGTCTGTAATGGTAATGTGGGACTCTGTTCTTCCTGTTGTGGTTAATTCAAATCACTTACAGAAGAATGCCTCCTCAAAGCAACCACAACTGTGGAATGAAGACTGCTTAAGTAACACTTTGGTCTCTTCAAAATCCCATGTGTAACCAAACCGGAGAGCATGAAGAGGATTGTAGGGGTTTTCTATGCTCTCTAACTACACATCAGATATGTTATCACTCAGGAGACTTTAACGTTATTCGTAGCTTTGGATAACCTTAGTCTTACAGTAACTAATACCTTTATATTAATAGAGTTTAATGATTAACCTATACAGACACCAGACAAAACAAGTTAGATAATGTACGCTGTGCCTTATTATATTTCAGGCACGTTCGATTTTTTCTTAAATTAATTAATTTTTTTTCTTTTTCTGTGCTTAATAGAAGTGAAAAGTAAATACAATTATTTTCTTATCAATTAATTAAGAAAACAACTTTTAATTAATTAAAGTTCACAACTTTACAGAACACTTAACAAAACTATAGTTTTATTTTCTCTAAGCTTAGCCGTTTATTTTAATTACAACCGTATAATATTTACTTCTACTTTATATACTTTATTTCTCTCTCTCTCTACACACACCGACCGTATGGAAAAAACACATTTTTTCTCTTTTTCCGATTTTAATGAAATCTGGAAAGGCACAACAAATCTTTATAAATAAATTAAATATAAAATTTCGTAGAAATCCATTCACTGAGAGTCGAGTTGTTACGTGTGGACTGACGAACATGGTTAACATGGTGAAGACACTAGACGCTTATGCATATTTATTTGAGAACGCGGCTGAAAAACTAGCCACTTGTGCTAATTAGGGGTATATAACAGATTGACCATGTGTATCTTCAACCCTTTTTTTTCTTACAGGTATACCAGCTGTGACTGAAGGAACAAGGGTTTCCACCACGAAAGATGGGACGCAGAAAAGATGTTGGAAAATTGAAAAAAAGGAGTGACAGCATTTGACAGGAGCATATCCTGTTAAAGAAGTAGCTTAATTTGCTGATCGCAGTAATAATAAGAATTTTTAAGGGATGGTGTGAGTAGAAATCATCAATAGATTCGAAGTAGAAAGTCTGTGCTTAGTGATCGTGATCAGCGAAGTATCCTATCTAATCCACGATTTCAAAGAAGCTACTACAAACAATAACCGAGGACTTTATCAACCGATTTATGAGAAACACTGCGAAGAGAATTACATTACATGGATGTCTGGAGTAGGTGCACCCGAAAGAGACAAATGTTAACACCTGCGCATAAGAAATCCTGGTTAATATGAACTAAAAGTCATAAAAACTGGCTGTTGCTGACTGGAAAGTTGTGATGTGGTCTGACGAATCCAAAATTTGCCTATACTCTAATGATGCCAGGTATCGAGTTTTACATAATAAGCAATGAAGAATTTCACTCAAACTGTGTGCAAGGTGTCATACAAACTGATAATGGGTCAGTGATGCTTTTGGGAATATTTTAACTATTATGAACTGGGATTCCTATTTGAAATATCAACCAGGATGAATCAAGCTGCCTATACAAATATTGTAGATGGATCAGGTTTTGCCTTTTGATGAATATTTGAGGGACACTTATGATTTCAATACTCCAATATTCCAAGATGTTAACTGTCCGGTTTACAGGGCCTCCACTGCTTGAAAGTTGCACGAGTGAATGGTAAAGCATTTAAAGTGACCGGCCCAGTCACAGATTTGGCCGGTCAATCTTAAACGGAAAGTGAAAACATAAGAGAATGGTAAATATAAAAATGGTGAATAGTGAAAATCTCAGTACTTCAACTTACGTAGACATCTTTAATTTCTTAAAGGAATTAGAGATGGCTACGTAATCTAATCTGTCTTAATTTTTTAAAGAACGCGCGAGCGAGCGCGCGCGCGTGTATGTGTGTGTTATGTGGTTTAACGACGCATCAGCTGCTGTGGCTATAATGCGCCTTTTTAAAGAAGTAGAGCTAACTCTCAGACGTTTCATGATACTTCCTCTACCAGAGAACGTCCGAAAACTAAGCATTTCAACTTGTACACAACTCGTAGACATCTTTAATTCCCTTAAACAAGTAATATAAAAAAAAAATTTTTTTTAAGTCAATTCCTACTTAGGTCAACAAAGAAAAATTTTATTTTAGTTACTTTTTATTAAATAATTACAATTAATATAAATATGTATATACATATGACAGAATCACAATATTAAGTGGCAAAATAGAAAGCGAATTTCCTTGCAATTTTCCATTTTCCTTTCTATATATGGTGTTGGACTATTATTTTTATTCACATGTTTCATTTTCCATTTTGTTCCCTCCTTGACTCAGACTAGAACCCAGAATGAAAAAGAAAAAGAAATTTTTTTCCAGCGATCTACACGCTTCGCCACTGACGGTATTTATTCCTAAATTTATATCCTGCTAAATATCTTATATAAGAGAAATTTTTTTCTCCCATATAAAACTAAAATTAATTAATTAAATTTAATTAATGAATTAATATTTGAAAAAACTGTATTAACATCAAGTGTCATCCACTACAAGTTTAAAAAAATGTATTTGAACTTGAGTGGATGAATAAAAAGTATTTTATTAACGATTGAAAATTTGAACAAGATATATAAATATATATAGGGAGAGTGTGAACTAATAGTAGGAATTGAAAAATTAGAGATGTCTAAGCAAGTTGAAATGCTTATATTTTTCACTGTTCACCAATTCGATTTACCTGCGCACCATGCTGCTAAAAGTACAACTTAAATCTCTCAAAGTATTTTTGAATGAGCAAACAATTTGAACCACTATGGGCAAAAAAGATCTTACGAAGGTGGAACATTACGTTTTGAGGTTTTTCTGTATCCGAAAATTCTTAGGTAGGAGGTTGCGTAATAGTTAAAAGAGGCAGCCTGCGAATGGTAAAAGAAGACCTCTAGATTACAGTCAAGAGCTGAACTAGGTTGGGTGGTTTTGATTAGCGTCAGGCAACACAAGCCTTGAGGTATCACCATATCATATCAATTAACTGCGATATTCTAAAGATGATTTATCTGTTTGCATAATGAAAACATTAGAATAAAACTATATGCTTCTTTTTGAGTCTAGCTATCAAAAATGTTTGAAAATGTCTCAGTAAGTTCCTTGAGTAAGCGATGGAATTCGACTCCAGAACTTTGTGAACAAATCCATTCAGCCGTGAAAACTCAAGGTATGTTAACGAGAATACATTTCATTAATATATACACAGATAATAATAAAAAAATAGCATCAATGAAAATGCACATGTGTAAGATCTCTTTCACATGTGCATTTTCATGTTTAGACTAATAAAAAGAGAGAAGGTATTATTTTGATATAATTTGCTTATATATACTGTATTTATTTATTTATTTTGCCTGAAAACGGTTAGTTACACTTCAGGCTAGTTTCCGATAACTACGAGAGGCAATTTTCTCAAGCACTATTTCTTAAACTACTTCATTGTGATGTCTTACGTGACTCTTTGAATAGCGTCATGTTGTGAAAACAGAAGACAAATTCACCTCACGCATTTGCTACGCCTTCCTTGACAGCATGTACAGGGATGTTTGGACCACCGGGCATGGAGCTTAAAATATCCAACGTAGATTTCTTACTTGCTTGTTCCATTACGTTATCCCATCAACTAAAACGCTGTTCAGACCAAATCAGAGAAAACTTTGGGCGTCTTTTGATCAACAAAGTTCTCACTCAAGCATCGATGATTCGTGATGTTTTTAAATTTTATCGGAAGTCCAATGAAAGCATATGCCAGGAGAAAATGTAAGAACAAATGCACAGTATCACACCTGAAATCAATTCATAAAATGTTGTTGAAGTGCAACCATAAAATAATGAGAATGATCATCTTAATTGCGCAGCTTTTACAAAATAAGTGATCTGCGTGTTCCGATATGTTCCTTTCTGTATTAGCAATATTCACGCGAGAATTGTAGTAGTCTATTTTCTACTTACCGAAAGTAGGAGTAAGTATCGGTTAAGTATTTTTTTTTTTCTTTGTGTCGTAGAAAGAGTGATCGTTTTAGAAAATATATAATATCGAATTTTTCTTGAGGTCGAGGATATCTGCATGTACAAAAATTCGGACGTTACATTGACTATACATGTACTTATATAAGGGCAAAAGCCTGAATTCGAATCCCGCCAATGACGCCAGGAATTTTATGGGCTTTTTCAGGGCGTGACTGATTTAGCCACCTCGAGGTATCACTGTGGATATAATCACAGTCCTCCTAACACCGGACGAAGAACGGGTTCGAATCCCGTCAATGACGCAAGGAATTTTTATGGACTTTTTTTTCACAATGTAGCTGAGAGTCGCTTTCAGACGAGGATTGCATGGTTATTTCTCCTGTAAACTCGGGTTTATTATCCAGCAATCAGGCAATTCGACCACAGATTACTGTATTACTGCGATTAGCAATTTACAAACAAATATACTATCGCTTTATAGCCTCAGTTACTCTGTAACTAAGACTATAAGGCGTAACATACACATACACTCACTCACTGAGTTAATCGATCTCAAGCAAGAGATTCATGGTGTTTCTCACAGAAACTGGGATTTTTCGTGCAGCAAACCCGACCGAGGAAAGCTATTACAGAAAAAATATACTGATGCTCCACGGTCCTTGTTGCTTTAGTGCTAAATTTACTTGTATGAGATATTTCTAAAAAAAAAAAAAAAAAGATTAAGGAAAGTAGTAAAGATGTCAATAATGAGAAAAAAAATAGACATCCAGCAAATCGCAAAACCAACAAAAAATTAATTAATTTTAACAAGTTGGTCTAAAGCACTGCTTTGTGGTAATTTAATTTCGTAGTAACTGTTATTCAAAAGTCATGTATTCAAAGAAATTTCAGTATGCGTGTTATGAATGTTAAAAATTAGAACTATGATTACGATTACACCTTTGGTATACTTTACTTAATTTCCTATTTAAATATTTAAATTCTGGTTACTATCATAAATTCGATTCCCGGTTGAGACTTTTCGAACGAAATATGATTTACCTTTGTGGATGCAAAACTAGATATCAATTCTACATCTGTCATAAGACAGATGTAGAATAGATGTGCGGAAATTTGCCTTTAGCCAGCGGGTGGTTAATTGCTGGAAAACTTCCATCTGTCGTTGTGGAAGTTGATAGGTTGAATAAATTTAAGGAGGAACTGGACAGGCATTTTTGAAGGGAATGGTGTGATTTTTTTTTTTTTTTTTTTGGCTGATGCTGCATAAGCTCATACACTTGCTTTCTTGCATCATATGCCACTACTACTACTACTACTACTACATTTTGGTAATGTACACAGGTGTGCAAAACTTAAGGACCAGTCAGGTTTTCACCTGTAGCTTCTCATAGGAGTGGCCTGGATATGGGAAAATCATACCAAAGGAACCTTGTGAGGTACAGAAATGATGATGGAAACAAAACAGTACAGAGGGACTTTATTCAAAAATGGCAACATAGTACTGGCTGCCATGATACAGATGCATCATTGCCAAAAATGGAACAAAGGGAAAAGGTGGTCCTCAGTAGGAGATATGGCCACCCCTAACGTCAATGCAGGCTTTGCATCGCCTGTCCATACTTAGAACAATGTTGTTGATAAGTTCTTAGGGTAACATCGTCCATTCCTTTGTCAGCGCCATCTTTAGCTGTTGAACATTTTCTGGTGGGTGTGGACGTGCCGCTAGACGTCTCTCCAGAGTGTCCCATACGTGTGTGTTCGATGGGATTTAGATCGCGGGAAACGGGCAGGACAATCCATATGAACAATTTCCTCACTTTTCAAAGGAGGAGATGGGGGAAACCCCTGGTGCCGTTTGACACTAAACACATTTCCAAAAGCATATCAACAGCTGCAATGCGATGGGGTGTGGCGTTATCATCCATACTGCTTATGATAAGCTCTCAATTCCCGCTCTCATCTACATTCTGGAAAAGTACTTTGGCATTACTGGAAGCCTGCTAAAAACCATCAACTGCATCCTTACACAAAGACAATTCATCATCAGCTATAAATCCTTCCAACAGGAGTGCATTATAACGAGAGGAGTACCACATGGAGGTGTCCTATCCTGTGTACTGTTCGCCGCTGCCCTTGAACCCTTCCTCGCAAGGTATACTGATTTCTCATCGTATGCAGACGACCTCAAATTATACATAACGTCTAAAGAAGCTTAACAAACTCGCCTGACTAATCAGCGAGTCTCCGTCCTGATCGACAGCCTTGTAGCATATCTACTTCAAACAGGTCTGGAAATAAATGCATCAAAATCAGCTCAACTCACCTTTACAAAAAAGAGAATAAAAAATGACATCACAGTCTATCACAATGGAGTGCAGATAAGGAAAGTGAAGTCTCACACCGACCTCGGCTTGACTTGGGACGAGGGCCTCACTTTTCAGAACCATTTCTCGACCATGAAAACTAAGACTTTCTCGGCGATGTGGGCAATTCGACAAGAGCTGACGGGGTTACTGCACGTCGATGTAGTCGGTGGATACGTCCAGCGGTGCCTACAACCTATCGCACTGTATGCATCACCAATCTGGTCTTCTGCCCCGACGTCGCATATAAATAGATTCCTCGCAGTCGAGTACTGGGTAATGCGATGGATGAACAGGGTCACGGGCAATGCTTTCACCATCTCCAGGGCTGTTTTATATACCAACTTAAATATTACCCCTTGGAGAGTTCACATTGCATCCAGGAATATTCTTCTTTCTCAGATGCTTACCGGTGTGATTGACGCCCATAGTCTTCGAGGACTTATCTCTACTCCACGTGCTGGACGCAGTAATGACAGTCCCTACCTACCGTTGTATTCTATACTGTGCAACCTGTGCTGTCTGAAGAATTTCTTCCCAAATAACACAGTGAACCTTTTCAATTCATTGACATTAGACCCTGTGAAATACTCCGAAAGTAAGCAGTACAGAGTGAAGAGCATCTCAGAAGCGCACAGCTTACTCCAACTTACTCAAATGAGTGAATTTGTAAACAATATTGTAAATATAAGCACTTGTGTAAATATTGTAAATATAAGCACTTGTGTAAATATTGTAAATATAAGCACTTGTGTAAATATTGTAAATAATTGTATTCGTGCATTTTTGTACACTCTTCTTATATTGTAAATACTGTAAATAATTGTAATTTTTGCTTTTGTACACCCTTCATAGTGTATATAATTGCAATTCTTGCATTTTTTACACCCTTCTAGCCGGTCGGCTGTGTATAAGGGGTGAAAGCAAACAGTTGCTATTTTTTTAATAAACGGATTTAATAATAATAATAATAATAAACACGAACTCGGGCCAATAACACCTCGAAACAGACCCACATGGGGAAGGATTAGCCCAGTAGAGTAGCGTGCACCGGTTATAGTACGGCCTACCAGTATCTGGAGTTGCGTACGTCCATCCAAGATAACACCTCCCCAGACGAGAACATCTCGACCGCCATATCGATCCCTTTCAGTGATGTTTGCGGGATGATGTCGTGTGCCAACCTCTCGCCAGATTAACTGACGTCCAGAATTGCTACTGAGACTGAATCTAATCTCATCAGTAAAGGGTACCTTACTCCAATGCGCTGCTGTCCAGTCCTTGTGTTCAATGCACCACTGTAAATGGTGTCTCCGATGGGCAAGTGTTAAAGGGACACAGCGTACTGGCCGTCGGGCAAACAGTCCATCTTTGTGGAGTCGCCTGGCCACAGTAAACCGCGATATCCTGCGTCCTGTGCAGCTGGTTTGCAATGGATCCCGCTGTCTGGTGTCGTTCGCTCTTGGCCTGTAGGAGTATATAGGGGTCATTATTGGGCGTTGTATTTCGTGAACAACCACCACTGGTCCTTCGAACAGCTGTACCTGTCGTTTTGAAGGCCGACCACGCACGTGAGACGATGCTATGGGCGATACCGAACTCTGCAGCCACACTCCTTGCACTTCGACCTTCCTCGAGCTTCCCAATTATTCGACCCCGAGTAAAGTCATCCAGATGTTGTCTAGTGGCCATTTCGTTGTCTGTAGCACTGTATGAAACCAATCGAACGTCTGTAACAATCGTGCTAATCATTCTGTAATTTGCATATAACTGCTGAACTGCTTGCTGCTTTTATCTGTTTATGTGAGCCCTCTCATCACGATTCAAATTTTTCCATGTACACCAGCTTTCTACTGAAAGGGCACAGTTATGCAAATCGCCACAGGCTGTTTCTTTTGATTTTTTGGTTGTAACTTTTAGAAATAGTGTTGTCCTTAAGTTTTGCACACCAGTGTATAATGGATTGCACTTTGATACCAAAACTGTACAGCTGATTTCTAATAACTGAAATATGGTGCCATACGACAGTACCATGTTTCAATTATTGAAAATCCGTTGTACAGCAATGACGGCCCCCAGAAACAAAATAAAATCCAGGCAAATGGTTAAGACCATATGATTTGAGATGACTAGCGGTAAAGGAAAGATAGTGGGGATGTGGTACAGGCTAAGCGATTCAGAAGAGTACGATAAAAATCACTTTATGAAATTCAGTGGGCAAACAAGAGTAAATGCAAGGGCGACTTTAATTTCCCTTTTATAGATTGAAAAATCCTGGGCACGCAATACACATTAAGAGCAACATACACTAACTGTCATGACTGCTAATTTATTTAAACACGTTAGAGCAAACACGAGGGAATCAAACATCCTTTACCTAGCGGAAGTGATATGAAATGGGTAATATACAACGAATTTCGGTGGTCAAAGGAAAAAAGGTCAGGGCTTTAATTATAGAAAGGAAGATCGACGAATTCAGGTATTTCTTGGACTACATGAGATTCAAAGATTACAAATTCTTGCAAGCACGACCAATTCGGAAGAAAATTTATTTAAAAAAAGTACAAAATGTAATTACGATTACAAGTTTAAAATACATAAAACAGTTAAAATATAGTTCAGTGTTCAGTTTGTTGAGGGTCAAACGGTACCAGGGATTTCTCCCATCACTGCGAGTTTACATTGTCGTGTGATACAGTACACTGTAACTGCTAGAGATTTAAAAATGTACGGATATCGTACGGTGTAGTGTTGTGTACTGTTGTTCATCTGGTCATTTAGCCGCTGAGTCCCTAATGGGACCTAACGCTGCTCACATTTCGCCCCGTGGAGGCAGACCAGATACACCAGCACATAATTTGAACTCTGGCAGGTCCTGCCACCTAATTTCCTGAGATTTCAATGGCAAGAGCCTAAAAAAAAAAAAAAAATGACGACTCTGTAGGGGTTATATGCAGAAAGGTGTATAAGGCCGAAAAATCAGGCCAACAGAATTTTAGTACTTTTAAGTTTCGACTGTGTGGGGCATACGCTGTGTGAAGTAGTAGACAGGGTGGGTGGGTGGGGAGACTGAAGACCTGGGGGTTGGAAGTTGGAAGTAAGGGGTCGATAGAGAGAGATTGACCCCTGCATTTGACAGTGGGACAGGCTCATGTCCCACCAGAAGAAAGAGTTAAAATATAAAGTGTAAAGTGTGTTTAGGGTCGAACGGCACCAGGGATTGCCCCCATCTCCGCGTAGTTTACAACGTGGTGTGATACAGTTCACTGTAAAGGCCAGAGATTTAAAAGTATATGGATCTTGAGGTGTGTGATGTCGTGTACCGTTGTTCTTCTGACCATTTAGCTGCCAGACTCCTGCTGAGGCCCGACGTTGCCCACACTTCGCCCCGTGGAGGCAGACCAGGTGCCCAGTAGTTGTAGTTTACTCTGGCAGGTCCTGACACCTAGTTTCCTGAGATTTCAGTGGATAGGACCTAAAAAAAACGTTTGCGTGAGTTGATCGCTAGATTGAAAGACCGAAATGTGAGCGAACTTAATTTGGAACTATTAAATTTTGACCTGTGGGGTATACGCTGGCGAGCAGATAGAGAGGGAGAGGAGACTGAAGACTGGGGGGGGAGAGACAGAAGAAATGGGGTCAATAGAGAAGACGACCCCCATTGAAAGTCAGTGGGGCATGCCCATGCCCCACCAGGAGAAAATCAGGGTTGGCGAGCAGGGGAGGAGGCAGGAGGGGCAGCCTCCTGCCTCCTCCCCTACCGCCGAGGGAGGAGGAAAGAAAGATGGGTCCAGGAAGAATGGGGGTGGCGTGGAGGGGAGGAAACAGTATGACCGTCTCCACCCCCCTGCCGGGGTGGGATAGAAAGGGCCGGACAAGGGAGCCGGCACAGGTCGCCAATAGGGCGTGTTTGCAGCCTGGCTGTAGAGTGGTGGCTAGGCCAGCAGGTTCAGGACAGCATCACAACACTGGCCCCACCAGGAGGTACATCCAGGGACAAGGTCTCTACTGACTTGTTCACAGATCGGTTGAATGCCGGCGTTGGTCATGGGATCAAGGTCTCATCCAGTTTGGTCGTGGTCATGGTTCTGCATCAGGCCTGGGGAGGTTGGGTCATTGCCCTTAGCCGGGTAAACAGCTCATGTGCAAAGCACGAGAGGGCCTTGTAGTGCTCCTCCCTCATGTAATATAAGGGACTCCCGTTCCTTCGGATTAAAGCGTATCTTTGTGATGAAATGACATCGGATGTCCTCAAAGAGGGTACAATCGTGCATTAGGTGTGACCATGTTTGGTTTTCTCCGCAGTGGCATAATGGGGAATCCCTGATGCCGAAAGTTGACAGCTTGGCATTAAAAGAGCCATGCCCTGTTAGAAAAAAGGTGGTGTAGAGCCCCGGTGAGAACCAGTTTGGCTGTTCGGGATACACTTGGGTAATGTCCGGGATGAACTTCTGGGTTATCTCACCTTTAGTTGAGTCCGCCCATCGGGACTGCCAGGTTTGTTGAAGATATTTGGTTAGTCGTTTCTTTTCTGCGTTACTGTTGTTGGTCGGGTCTGTGGTGAAGCAAATGCAAGTTACACTGTTCCCTCTTGATAGTTGATATAGCATGCCACAGCGGACAATCTCCAGGTCCAAGGGTAGGAGCCCCACAAGGGCCTGCAGTGCATGTGAGCTGACCGTGCAGCATGCTCTGGAGACAGTCAGTAAGATGCTGCGCTGTATCGTTTCTAGCTTTCTTTTATTGACTGCGGTGGTTGCTTTTTTAAACCAGATCCCTGCTGCACAGCTGATGGCTGGGTTACCCATTTCATATCACTTATCCAAATTTTTATTCGCTAAAAATATATTTTGCGCTCGGGAGTTACTGTGAAGGCCTAAACACATTATTTCCAATTGAGAAGTACCGCCAAAAGAAGATGGCAAAATCAATGACAAGAGAGCTAAAAGACATAATTAATCAAAAGGAAAAAAACTTGGGATAATTACAAATGCTATCGTGTGACACTGGGTCGACCGGGCTAGCCGGGTGTGTAAAGTGCCTTCCTGGCAACCCAAAGGTCGCGGGTTCGAATCCCGCCTCGGGCTTGGATATTATGATGGTGCCGTACTCGCCGGTTGGACCTCACGGCCACGATACATGAATGAAGCAGGAAAAAACTGGTTCCTTCGTGTATTACTCACATCATACGATAAATAAAATAAAAAATCGTGTGACACTGCTTCATACTATAATTACAATCAAATATTGCAAAAGCTGAATATGAAAAATCACTGGCGAAGAGAGCTAAGAATGGGAAAAGGAGTTCTGCTCATATATGAACGTAAATAAATGGAGAGTAAATTCAACGAGTCCTTGCAAGATCAAAATGATGGAATATTCGATAATCGAGCCGAAACAGCGGCCAAGTTGAACAAGTATTTTGTAACCATCGTTCCTACTGCAACTACATTAGTCCCAACGGGGAATCAGTGAAGCGATTCGATACGTTCTAAAATAACAGGAATAATGCTATCAGAGAAGTACCTATAAGAAAAACTACCAAGGTTAAGAAGGTGAAAAGCTCCAGTGGCAAAAGGCATAGATCAAGTAATACTGACAAAGACAGGTGAGTGTATCCGACCATTAGTAATGTTAACGAGATCATCATGAGATTCGGGGATTATTTCCTTGAACTGGAGAAGTGCCAATGCCTCTCCCAATCCATAAAGGAGTACCTAAAGAAGCGTTGGGGAATTAGAGACCACCGAGTTTACTTATGTGATTAGTAATATTGCGAGACCTATGGTTAAAGACTCAATACAGACCATCTCGACAAGAATGGTATCCTAAATTAACATTTTAATTACATCTTCTCCCCCTTTAAGGGGACATGTTTATCGCCATTAAAAACCTTAAACACTGGAAGGGGAAAGTGTAATAGAAGAAAAATCGATCAGAAATTGAAGGTTTTTGAACAAACTGGATAATTAGTAGTAACTAATAGGCCTGGAGTACTGGGCTCCATAGTTTATAGTATACGTAAGTTAGTTATAATCCAGTTTAATACAAATATATACTAACAAAATCAGTAGCTTTCGAGACGCGTGTCTCTTTGTCAACTGACAAATTAAATACAAAAATACAACGAGCTGAGTGAGGCACGTTAATCATGCGTCATTGTTGTTGCACGGACGTGCGCTGCTTTCTACACCAGTGATCATCCAGCAATAAAACGGTTGTCTCTAGGATGGAATGTAGACGTATGCCTTTCTGGCGATTTAATGCCTTTGGATTGCTTACTATGTTGAGTGACTCTAGCCATAGGCGGTGGCGAAAGTGTCGTGAATGGTCTACTATTCCAAAGTCGCGTTTGGGGTCAAGATCGTGGTTGGTGGGCCAAAAATGTTCCGCGACCGCGGACTGGTCAGTTTCGGCAAGCCGGATTGCTCTGTCGTGTTCCGTGAGGCGATCCTGGGGACGCCTTGATGTTTCTCCTATGTAGCAACTGTTACAGTCTCTACAGGTGATGCGATATACCACATTGCTGCGTAAGACAGGTGTGACAGGGGTCTTCACGCTGGAGACAAGTGAACGTAGGTTCCTGCAGGGTAAATGCACACATTTGATGTTGTAACTTCTAAGGACCTTCGAGATCCGTCCTGACACGCCTGGATAATAGGGAATGTAGTTGGACGATATACCGACTTGGCTCGGTTGTCTTTGGTTGGATGTGAGTTCTTCTGCCTGTAATAGGCATCTGCTTAGTACATGGGATGGATAACCACATTTGGTTAGGTCCGCCTTCACAAGGGAGATCTCGTTACGCCTAATTGTGTCGGTGCTGTAATGGCTCCAAGACCTGGAGAATAGGGTGCGGGCAGTGCTATTGAGATGGCTTGGTGCGTGCCGGATCTGTAGTTAGTGAATTGACCGCACCACATAGGCTTGCGGTATACTGAGGTCTCTAGATGTGGGCCTACGCGATGCACTAAGACGTCCAGGAACGGGAGCGTACCGTTCACCTCTGATTCTATGGTAAACTTGATGAAATTAGATAGGGGGTTGAGGTATTCCAGCAGTGCAATTTCAGAACCACGTGGTATTACGGTAAAAATATCGTCGACGTATCTACACCATGTTGTAATAGGTGTAGGTGGGTTCTGGTGTATCTGCTCCTCTAGATCTTCCATGGCGATGTTGGCTACTACGGAACTGACAGGGGCACCCATAGCAGTGCCATGTACCTGCTGGTAGAGTGAATCCTCAAAAGTGAAGATGCTGCTTGATAAGCATAGGTTGAGGGCGGTACAGATGTCATCAGTGATGTCCTGGATTGGAGGCTTAAGTCGTTCTCGAGGAGCCTTCTGGCGCAGTGCACGGCCTGTTGGACGGGAATTGAAGTGAATAAAGAAACCACATCAAACGATGCCATGGCAGTGTTGTCAGAGATTGAAAGGTCCTTAATGAGGTGGATGAATTCACTGCTATTTTTAACGGTGTGCGAGGTATTACCTATAAGAGGTGAGAGGAGGCGCGCGATATGTTTGGACAGTTCATACGTTGGGGCACTGCAGCACGACACTATTGGTGTGAAGGCGGACCTAACCAAATGTGGTTATCCATCCCATGTACTAAGCAGATGCCTACTACAGGCAGAAGAACTCACATCCAACCAAAGACCACCGAGCCAAGTCGGTATATCGTCCGCCTACATTCCCTATTATCCAGGCGTGTCAGGACGGATCTCGAAGGTCCTTAGAAGTTACAACATCAAATGTGTGCAATTACCCTGCAGGAACCTACGTTCACTTGTCTCCAGCGTGAAGACCCCAGTCACGCCTGTCTTACGCAGCAATGTGGTATATCGCATCACCTGTAGAGACTGTAACAGTTGCTACATAGGAGAAACATCAAGGCGTCTCCAGGATCGCCTCACGGAACACGACAGAGCAATCCGGCTTGCCGAAACTGACCAGTCCGCGGTCGCGGAACATTTTTGGGCCACCAACCACGATCTTGACCCCAAACGCGACTTGGAAATAGTAGACCATTCACGACACTTTCGCCACCGCCTATGGCTAGAGTCACTCAACATAGTAAGCAATCCAAAGGCATTAAATCGCCAGAAAGGCATACGTCTACATCCCATCCTAGAGACAACCGTTTTATTGCTGGATGATTACTGGTGTAGAAAGCAGCGCTCGTCCGTGCAACAACAATGACGCATGATTAACGTGCCTCACTCAGCTCGTTGTATTTTTGTATTTAATTTGTCAGTTGACAAAGAGACACGCATCTCGAAAGCTACTGATTTTGTTAGTATATATTTGTATTAAACTGGATTATAACTAACTTACGTATATTATAAACTGGATAATTGCTACTTATTCAAGCATGTCCGAGAGAGAGAGAGAGAGAGAGAGAGAGAGAGAGAGAGAGAGAGAGTACAAAGGGCTCTAATGTCTTGGATCTAGATCTCACTAAGGAACCTAATTTTATCAAAAACTTGAGAGTGCGGGAACCAAGCAGTGGCTACAATACCACGAAATGAATTGTATTTAAAAAACCTATGTACTCTAAGGTAAAGGCGAAAGATACAATTCATGAGGGAACTATAATGGAATGAGATATTTCTTGGACTCAATTAGGTGGAGTGATTATTGTATCGTGTCGGATACATATATACCATGGAAAATATTCAAGCGATTTTTCATCGAAGCCACAATCATATTCAGATCAGTGGTCAAATTATTGAGCAACAAGCATGGAATACTTACAGACAATTAGAGACTTTGATTCCGATTGAATAAGCATTATAAGGGAATATGTAACAAAAAAAAAACCATATGGGTTAACACGGGCGAAAGCTGATTATGATAAAACACTAGCAAAGAGAGCAAAAAAAAAGAGGATGGGAGAAGGGGTTGTTCTCATATGTGAATACAAGAAAGAAGAAAGTAAATCCAACACGTGCCTTAATTGGTTGCAGCGGAAGGCCCATTATAAAGCTTAACAGAAGAGTTGAACAGATATTTCTCAAAGATATTTACAGTCGAAAGCAAGCTCGAAATTCTAGGAATATTAAGGTATGAGCTTGCCATAAAATTAGTGACATAATGATCTTAAAGAAGCGTTTGTCAGAAAGGTATTGAAATTAAAGGATGGCAAGACTCCAGAATGTTGTCGTTCTTGGGTTTTAGGAGCATTTGCGACTAAGCCCATATTGCTCCGTATGTACTGTATGTAAATTGAGGGTTCTGTGGTCGATTTTCTGTTTTTTGGACGAAAAACCCAAGTTTCCGAGAGAAAAAAACCATCCATGTTACCCTCACCTGAGACCGACTAACTCCGCCACGTTGTGAAAAAAGCCCATAAAGTTCCTCTCGTCTTCGACGAGACTCGAACTCAGGTCTTTTCCACCCGGCGTGGAGAGGACGGCGATTTTACCAACTGTGTACCCACGAGGGCAAGGCTCCAAGAGACAATGGTATTCAATCTTAATTATAAGAATTGCATTTAGGCAACTATACGCCAGTGAGATTGATTTCTGTGGTAGGGAAGATCATGGAGTTGTAGTTAAGGATGAGATTTAGGACAACACCAACAAGTATGGTATCTTGAAAAGATCCCAACATAGGTTAGTTAAGGGGAAATCACGCCGATAAATCTGGTAAATTACTACGATGCAGTTATTTCCAAATGGCAAGGTCATACGTTGAATTCCGTAGAATATTTCCAGTAACTTACCATTGTTACAAATGGTTAGTCCTCAGGGTGGATCAACATAAAACTTGGGCTATCTCTTAAATCAGTGTTGAATACTCTCCTATTTCTGCTTTTCATAAATGATATTCATGAGGGTATCCAAAGTAAGCTTCAAAGTTTTCTGGTGATTTGAAATTGGGAAGGGCGGTTAACAATCTGACCCAAGCCATGCTGTTTCAAAAGGACTTGGATCGTGCATCCAGGTGTCATCGTAAGGGGGTGGGGGCATGACGACTAGGTTTTTGAGTGTTTTTTATTTAGATACACCTAGGAACACTTATAAGTATGGTTAAGGGAGCAGACTCCCCTGAATATGCCCATGGCTGCGCATATGGTCCGTAAACGTTAGCGAGCATTCCGTTTCGTAAAATTTCCACTTCTACCACGCTATTGCCAAGAATGGGAGAATGTATTAGTAGCGTCAAAAATTATGCAAGAAAGCAAGCTTACATAACATCAGCACTAAAAAAATTATCCTAATACTTTGTCTAATTCTTTAAATTTATTCAAGCTTTCCAGTTCCATAATACAAGATGGAAGTTTGTTCAATAGTGAAATACTCCCTGACTGAAAGCAAAATTTCACACATCTATCATGCAACCATCCTTTTTCAATTTAAATTCATAATCCATTTGCTTCGTTCGAGAAAGAGTAAGGATGCCATCAACATTTAGTTACTCAACCCATTTAAAGCCTTAAATACTATAATCGGGTATCCTCACTTAGTTTCCAGATGCTGCAATTTATAGAACTGAAGTCTTTCTTCGTAAGAGTACTTTTTTTTTGTGCCTAACTAATCTTGGTGCTTCTCTACCCATCCCAACGGATCCATAAACTTCCTTCCTAAGATTAAAAGATGATAAGACTTCCTAAAATTAGGTTTCCAGACCTGTATGTAGTACTTAAGATGCCCTAATAATTGCCTTATATAACGGGTTAATCACATTCTTGTTGGGAAAATTAATGTATATATCATTGACAGAACCCCATGAGCTGTCCTAGCAACTTGTCTGCACAACTCAAGAACTTCATGACGGACACTACAATTACGCCTAGGTCTCTTTCGTTTTCCATTTCTTTGGATGTGGTATCACCTAATTGGTATTCTCTTCTGTAATTACTGTTACCCAGTGTACAATATATAGCATTTATTCATGTCAAAACTCAGTTACCACTTTTCGGCCCACCTGCCCAATTTAACCGGATCTTTTTGGATCTGTATACCCGATTACCAACAATAACCACGCTGCCAAACCGCATCATTAGCAAACTCAGACATTAAAGATGGGATGCCTTCCGCTGTATCGTTAATGAATATTAAAAATAGTAAGGAGCCAACGTCGCACTCTGAGGAACTTCACTAATAACACTATTTTACAGGAGCAGTAGTTATTAATAACCATTCGCTACTTCCGGCCTCTCAATCATCCCAATAACCCAGTGGTTTTCAACCAGGGTGCCGCGGCACCTTAGGGCGCCACAACAACATTTCAGGGGTGCCACGTAATTTGGGTTTAAGTTACTTAAACTTATTATTTTATTTCATTATAAAAAGTTGTACAGTATCTTTAATTTTGTGGTGATTTATAATTGATGTTTACTTAGTACCTCTATATAAAGAAATAAAATTATATACTGTATATATATAATTTGTACTGTATTATGAAACGTAATTTTTATAATTATATTATTGTAATAAATAGCATATAACATATATATTTTTAATATTATATATATATATATATATTGAGAGAGAGAATCGGACCTAACAGGCAGAAAATTGAGTAGGGGGTGCCGTTATTAAAAAAAGGTTGAAAACCACTGCTCTAACCAAAGCAGTGACGTTCCACCAAATGCCACTCAGCTTCAATTTGTACTAATTTATTCATTTGGAACATTATTTATCAAAAGCTTTACTGAAATCTAAACACGTGATATCAAAGTCATTTCTTGCATGAGTTCCGTTATGACGATCTCGTAGTACCTTATCAGATAAAATCTCTCCCTTAAGAAATCTTCACTGTGATTACCATATAACTGCATTCCTATCCAGATGACCCTGTATTACTTCTTTAACCACTCATTTTATTTGGCAAGGAAGTCCAGCTTACCTGTCGCCCTGCAATTACTCACTTCGTCCTTTGATCCCGTTTACGAATAGGAGAGACATTTGCACTTCTTCAGTCGCAGGGATCTCCCTTGAATCTCAAGAATGCTCTCATAAACATCAGAAAAGGTTTGCTTAACTATTTTTCAGCTTCTTTCAATATAATTAGATATATTCCATCAGCCTATTACGGCATCCAAATGTTACTCTCTATTGGTATCAAGTTGCTTTAATCTGCAAAAGTTTCTCATCCATTTCCTCTCAGTTATCGTAAAATCATTTAAATCCCAATTAAAATTAAGTACAACTCTGTAAACCCGGTCTCTAAAAGTTTTTCACATGTGAATATACACTGTGCTGCCACTTTATTAGATACACCTACCTAGGAACGTGTTGAGCCTCCTTTAGCCTTCAAAACAGCCTAAATTCGTCTAGGCATGGATTGAACAAGATGCTGAAAACGTTGTGCAGGAATGGAATACCATGCAGACATGGGTGTGTCGTGCAGTGCCTTGAGATTCGATGGAGGTGCAGGCCTGCAGCGAACAGCCTTTTCCAGCTCATCCCAAAGATGTTCAATAGGATTGAGATCCAGAGACTGAGCGGGCCACTGCAGCAAAGAAAAGTCACTGTCATGTTCCTGGAACCATTCCATAGTGATTCGGGCTTTGTGCACCGCAGCATTATCCTGCTGGAAGTAACCATCTGACTGATAAACTGACAACATGAACGGATGCACTTGGTCAGAAACGATGTTTAGGTACGATGTGGCATTCAGACGTGAATCTATGGGTATCAATGGACCCAACGTTTGCCAAGAAAACATTCCCTACGCCATAACATTGCTCCCACCACCTTGCACAGTAGTCGTCAGACATGACGGGTCCATGGATTCATGTTGTTTTCGCTAAATTCTGAGCCTTCTATCAACACGATGCACCAGGAACTTCGACTCGTCAGACCAAGCAACTGTTTTCCAATCCTCGATAGTCCAGTGGTGGTGTTGCTGTGCCCACAGGAGGCGTGCTCTCTTGTTCTTCATTGATAATAAAGGTACGCGATGTAGCCGTCGGCTGTTGTAGCCCATTGACAACAAAGTACGACTAGTGGTCCGTTGCGATATTTTGTTCTGCGCACCAAGGCCGTATTCTGACGTGATTGTGCGACATTGTGGCCCGTCTGTTTGTTTGTTTGCACAATTTTAGCCATCCTCTTCTGAGCTCTCCCATCAACAAGCGATTTTCTTCTACAGGAATGCCGTTGAGAGGATGTTTTCTGTTCGTGCACCATTTTCGATACACCCTTGAAACTGTGGTGCGTGAAAAGTTCAGGAGAACTGCCGTTTCAGAGATGCTTTGTCCAGCACGTCTTGCACCTACTACCATGCCACGTTCGAAGTCCGTTAGATCACTCTTTTTCCCCATTCTTGCTATGGTTTGTACGCTTAACTGATACTAGAAAGGCTGTTCTGCTGCATGTATATCCACAACTGTGGTCATGTGACTTGCAACGTTGTGGGACAAACCATTTATGTGCACAGCAGGGGTGTACCTAATAAAGTTTGGCGCACTATAGCCTTAGATGCTGATGCGCCATAAAAATCCTAATAACCAACCAACCTAATAAAGTGGCAGCACAGTGTAGATGAAAAATATTTATTCAGTTTGTCAGAAACCTGAACACGACTTATGAATGGTAATGCCATTCATATCCAGTGAACCAATGTGATTCACCATTTCCTTCCAGTTTTATCATTAGCAAAAAATTCCGTGCTACTTCTCTCCGCGTTCTGAATTCAACTACTGTAATTTGCCTTGGCTTGCCTAACCCCCCCCCCCTCAGTAATCTGATTGCAAAGTAGTTTATAGTTGTTGTAGGTGCCTGTGTCCCCAGATCTTATTTATATAGTTCCATAAATTTTTCTTCACTACCACATGTCTCGTCAGTTCATCTGACTTCCACTTAGATCTAAACCTCGAACAATATATCTTAGTTAGTACAAAAGTCTTAGTAGATTCTATACTTACCACCATGAACACTTCTTATTTAGCATTTGCAGTTTTTAAGAACATTAACTGGTCCCACTGAAAAGAATTTAAAGGCATCTAAAGCCACTGTAATCACCTTTGCGAAAACAAAAATCCTTCCTAATAACAATTGTGACCTTGTGCATGGCGCATTATTTTGTTCGAAGTACCCATTTGCAGATGGATATATTGCAGCCATGAACGGATGCACCTAGTCGGAAACAATTTCCAGATAATCCGTAGCACACAAATTTTTCTTTCCATTGGTATTAAAGGACCCAATTTGTACTACGAAAACACTTCCTGCACCATTACACCGCCCGCCACTACCATGTTTAGCACCTGGCTAGGTGGCTCTATGGACTAACGCAGTTTTTGCCACATTATGATTCTCCCATCAGGGTGAATCAGCAGGAACCGGCCTTCGTAAGGCCAGGCAAGTTTTTTCAATCCTCCATGATCTAATACCAGTGTTCCGGAGCCCCACTATAACCGTACTTTTTTTTTTTTTTTTTTTCAATACAGACAGGAGTGAGACCCGATTCGATCATTCGCTGCGATACTCTCATCTGTGAGAGGGTACGAGTCGTACGGTTTTAACTGCCTCTTTGGTTATCACTGCTGTACACTGGTGTGCAAAATTTAAGGACCAGCCAGGTCCTTAAATTTAGCTGTAGTTTCTCCTAGGAGTGGCCTAGATATGGGAAAAGCATACCAAAGGAACCTCGGGAGGAACAGAAATGATGAAGGAAACAACACCGACACAACAACGGAAACAAAACGGCACAGAGGAACTTTATTCAAAAATGACAACACAGCACTGGCTGCCATAATACAGATGCATCACTGCCAAAGATGGAACAAAGGGAAGAGGTGGTCCTAAGTAGGAGATATGGCGACCTCTAATGTCGATGCAGGCTTTCCACCACCTGTCCATACTTAGAACAATGTTGTTAATAAGTTCTTGCGGTAACATCGTCCATTCCTTTTTCAGCGCCATCTTCAGGTGAACATTTTCTGGTGGGTGTGGACGTGCTGCTAGGCGTCTCCCCAGAGCATCCCATATGTGTTCGATGGAATTTAGATCGTGGGAAACGGGCAGGCCAATCCATACGAACAATGTCCTCACTTTCTAAAGGCGGAGATGGGGGAAACCCCTGGTGCCGTTTGACACTAAACACAATTCCAAACGCATATTAACAACTGCAGTGCGATGGGGTGTGGCGTTATCATCCACAAACACGAACTCGGGGCCAATGGTACCTCGAAACAGACGCATCTTTATGTATTGTAGTATGCCATGACTTTAGTCTTGCTGTTATCATTGTTCTTAAATTTTTATCCTCCTGAAGCTGCATAGTTCTTTAACTTTCATCAGTCGATTTTCACAATAATAAAGACAGAGAAGACTAAAAATTATTGTAGTGCTGCCATCTAGTAAGCGAATTATACACTACCATCTTCAAACATTTCTAAAAGATATGACATTTTCTGGTAAGCAGCATGGAATGTGAAATGGGTATTAATTTACGATAATACCAGCGATTGAATTAGAAGATATTAATAAATAGGATATTAATGTATATCATCATATGAAGGTTAAATATTTTTTTTCTCAAAAAATTTATCCACCAGATGCCAGTGGCGGATCCAGATGGGCCCTTCACCCCGACAAGCACCCCAGCTGCTACAAATATTGCGCTATATGATATGACGACTGGTGCTGTATGTATATTTTATAATTCATGGTAAAAAAATTCTAGATAAATTCGAGCTTAAGTTTCAATTTCTGCCAATTACATACAATATATCATCATTGTTAAATTGCCCTTTAAAAAATATTAGTAAAAAACAGCTATGAGTTTTTGAAACAGTGATTTTGGGGCCTCCATCTGATCGGGGCTCCAGGTAGATGTCTTTTTTGACATCTGCCTAGAAAAAGAAAAAGTCTGAATCTGCGACTGACATATGCACACATTAAACGCGTTCTCGTTAACTAACATTCGGATGTCACGAGTAATTACGAATATGTTAATGCTTGTAACCATCTTAATATTTTTAAAAGCTATTGAGAGGGTAACAATTGGAACGCTTTGATCTTAATTTTAAAAAGTGAACTTATCAAATGGAACGTCGCTCTGTTGCGTTCCGGCCGAATTCGAGCGGTGGCTAATACCACAATATATTACACTTTATTCGAGTTACCCGAAATTTTTAAATAAGCAAACATTTTAAAGCAATGGGTTACTCGAGCTTATACAATCAATCAAGTGTACCAGTCTGAAAATTTTGTGTTCTCTTGTCGTAAAACTCGAGTTTACAGGATAAAAGAAAAAAAAGAAAAAAAGAAAAGAAAAAACTTTGTTTTCCTCGCTTGCGACCGACCAACTCGACCACGGTGTGAAAAAAAAAAAAAAAAAATATTCCATAAACGTTACTCGAATTATTGACGGGTTTCAAACAATAAAACTTTTTCACGCAGTGTAGATGGACAGTGATTACAACCACTGTGATAGCTACCAGTAACTACCGGTAGCAATCGCAGTGGTAGCTACCTGAACTTAAAGTAGGAAATGAATGTCATACCATTTCAGAATATACTCAACTATTGATCATTATAGACGAACGATGGCATATCCTTTCCCGCTTGCTGCATAATTCTGCGCGCAATTACACACGTTTTCACCATTTTATCAAGTTAATAGACCATAGAACAAACCTATCTTCAAATAAAAAATACTTTTTTTATAGCATAAATTAGTTATGGGAAGGTGAGCGCTCGTACATATTCCTATGCGTGGCACGCATGTCATTGGTTCGCCATAGCTGATATAGATACTTGATTGTTAAAAATACGATAATTTTTAAGACGCATACCGTTTCGTAAATTTTTTCATTTGAAGTTCTAGAAATAATCTCATCATTTTTTTTTAACATTTTATCTTATATCACCGAATAAATTGAACTTATATATACACTTAGAATATCTTCTTATTTCATATATTTAGAACTTTCATCTAATATAAATTATTTTTCCCATAAACTCCTATGACCTAGTGGTAGTGCCAGAGAAACATGAATATTTTTTAATCGTACAGTATTACAATTACTGGATGCTTCAATGGAATAGAAGAAAGATAGCACGAAAATGATAAGTAATTCACTAGACACCAGATGGCAGCACAATCACTCCATATCTAAATATGAATATGTACAGTATTTCTTCTTAATCTTCCTAAAACGTTCTAGATATATTTGATATATTATCTTCTTCTTTTTTTTTTTATTGTATTAAGAGATTCCTGCCAAAATATGGCAAAACCGTCGGCTTACAGATAATATAGACAACTACAAAGTACTCCCTCCCTTGTTTTTGCCAAATCACAGGGTGAGAAGACCCTCTAAAACGACACATTAAAGTAAAAAATAATAAATAATAATAATATATAAATAAATAAAATAAAAGTCCAGGTTGAGATGTCCAAGCCCGAATTAAAGTGCCGAAATCCAGATTATAAATAACTCTAATTACAGAGTTATTTAATCATAACTGTTAAATATTAAACACAAACTGAACTTATTTACATCTGTAAATATTTATAATGATAATCTCGTCCTTTCATCCGTGTTTGGGACCAGCAGGATTTAAACTTCATGGATAATGCATAGGTCTCAAGTCTCACAGCAGAACAGTTGCTTTTGGAACGAGTTGCCCTGGTATTACGCTACTTTCGACAAATAGCTTAACACACTGCATGACAAAATTAACAGAACAAGTAGAAATGTCGTGTAACTCGTGCAGCTTGCGATGAAGACGGACAAAATTTGGTATGGTGGTCGTGTACCATAGAATAACGATGAAATAAGGAGACAGCGAGAAACTTCGAACATGTATGAGGGACATTTATAGGTTGTATAAGAATTATCAAAGGGGTCGCATTACAGAAGTCGATACAAAATGCTCGAAAATATGGCCACATGACATTAGCACGGCGTGTGATCCATCTCCAAAGGCTAAACATGCCTGAAAGCGGTGAACCATGCTCGATATACGGTTGTCTATACGTTTCTGTGCCCTCTGGAATGGGCCCCCAGAGGAATCTGTCCCACCTTCTGGCAACACTAGGTGGGTCAGAGTCTCTCTAGAGACAGTACGTGTTTTGCTGGGACTGGCCCACCTTCCCGTGGTGTGGACGAGTATCCAGAATCATCTGTCCAGGTGACCGATGCTTCTGGATAGCCAAGAGGCCAGAACACACACAAACGTACGTCACACATATCTGGCCCATTTGTAGTGATACTGTTCTTCACAGAGACACGAGGTGGAGTTGAACAAACGTTCTAGGTGCCGCCCTTACCTATACACATGTCCACATATACGTTTCTGTGGCAACAAATCCCATTCTTCCATCAGCCCAGACTTTAGCTCACTAAGTGGCCGAGGAGTTGGCTGTCGGTTTTATCTGTTGTTTGTTATTTGGTTTTTAGGAGCATTAGCAACTAAGGCCATATTGCTCCGGGGATATGCGGTGGTCATTCGCTGACCTTTCCGCATCCTCCGTATTTGGTGGTCACGGTCTCGAACCCCGGTTTAAACAAGAATTTTCGGTACCACTACGAAGTTCCGGTACCCCTCTCAAAAACATAACATGAAGCGGGGTATGGTCATTGATTATTATTCCACTCCACATGAAAACACCGCCTCCACTGCAAGTGTCCCTTTCTCTGATGTTGGAGGGATGGTACCGCATTCCTCATTGTCTCCAGATGAAATAACGTCTAGAATCTGTTTGTAAGCTAAACTGGGACTTATCAGAGAACAGAACTGTACCCCATTTGTCAGGGTTCCAAGTCACATGGTTCATGGCACCAGTTTCGACGAGCTCTACAGTGGTTGGCGGTTAATGGGATTTGGTATGTTGAGGGTCTAGCGGCTCCTGGGATTTCTCCCATCTCCCATCATCGCGGTGTCTACAAAACCAAAACTTATTTCGGCTAATTCAGACCGAGAAACAAGCAACACCAGAGAAGCTAAAGGCACTCAGGAACCTAGCAAAGGAGCGGAAGAGCAAAAACAAGGGGAAAAAGGGTCCCCCCATTGACCCACCCTCCCGCAGAGAACAGTACTTGATCAAATGCTGGTACTCAGAGCGGCACTAGAAACCATAATGAGAGACAACAGCAGCAGAATTTCCTCTGAGATTAGAGCTAAAATAGTCTTACAATGGACAAAGCTCGAGACAATTCTACTGCAAAGCAATGTAGAACATCAGAAAGCTATTGCAGCTCTGGAAACATACAACGCTGATGGAAGCATTCAAATGCAACAGCGCACCCCATTCTAAGCCAATGCGCTGAGGAGTACACCGCCAGAGGTAGAAAATACAACCAATGTCCAGACTCAGAAAAGGAAAACGCTATTACAAACACCAAATCTAGTAATCCTACGTCCCACGGAGGAGAAAAACAACACCAGTGAACAAATTAAGCAAAAGGTAATTGAAAACATGAAGAGAGATTTTGAAAACACAAGGATTAAGTCAATAAGAAAAACTAGAAACCCGGGGGTAGTAATAGAAACGGCAAGTAAAGAAGAAGCCGAACAGATCCTAACAAATACCAAAATAACAATGCTCGGGTTAAGGGCGGAGATCCCGAAGAAACAGGGTTCTTCCATAGTCGTGTTTAACGTTGACTCCGAGATGACAGCTAAACAGCTAGCACAAGAGATCTACAAAAAGAATCTAAAACATGAGATCCCACACCAAAGAGGCCAAAAATCTTATAATACTAAAATTTAAAACAAAAGCAAGAAATGGAATTGACAGCAACTGGACAGTCGAGCTGCCCCCAGTTGCCTGGCAAGCGATCAAGGCACAATCAAGAATCTACATCGAGTGGAGCTGTCTGCGCTACAGGGAGAACGGCCATTCCAAAGTGCTTTCGCTGCTGTAAGTTTGGCCACACGACACACACCTGCTCCCAGAAGGAACCGACCTGCGGCCACTGCTCCGAAAAAAAGGACACGAGTTTAGAAACTGCCCTAATAAAGCTAGCGAACCTGTCTGCGCCAACTGTGAAAGCCTTAAGTTAGAGCATGCGCACTCCTTAAGAGACGCAAAATGTCCAACATACATCAAAACCAAGGAATTATACCAATCCATGATTGATTATGGGTTCTCTCCCTAAACAAACCTTCAACACCGGGATACTGAAAATCCAACAGATTAATGCGCAGCGTGCTCGGGCAGTGGTCGAGCAGATCAGAAAGAAGGCAGACGAGGAAAACAGACCTCATAATTGTACAGGAACCGTACACCCACCAAAAACAGGTGAGAGGATACCCGATACCTTACAAAATTGTGCACTGCACAGAGGATACGCTTTGGGTGGCAATAATCGTAAGGAAAAATCCAGTTACAAAAATCCAGCAGCTCTGCACGCCTCGGGCAGCCTGTGCCCAGTTAATCACTTCGATTGGAACCGTTTACGTCATAGCTCTCTGCTGTAGATCTGGCATAGAAATTGACTTTGCCACAGCGTACTTAGAGAACGTACAATCAATCTTAGCCGGACAAGATATTGGGGCAGACGTGAACTGCAAATCACCACTGTGGCATAGCCGCAGCCCCGACCGCAGAGGAACGGCTAATGGACAGAAGTTGGAAGACTTCCAAACAAACTCGATATTCACTGTTATTAACCAACCCTTCTGTCTCCTGACATTCTGCAACACGCTTTGGGAGGCAACCATAGACGTTACTATGGTAACAAGAAATATAGAGAGCTATATCACAGACTGGACAGTTTAAAGTGATTGGTCAACATCTGACCATAGGACAATTACATACTCCATAAAAAGAAACCTACAAAGAACACCAATAATAAGGCAGATGCAGAGCAGATTCAATGTTCACAAAGCTAACTGGGACATATTTAAAAAAGAATCTTGTAACCAGGAGCAACTCTACATGGAAACGCACGGAAATCTGGCTCTTCAGGAGGAAAACCCAGAAACACTGCAAAGAGAAGTGACAAAAATGATTACCACGGCAGCCGAAGTAGCCATGAAAAGAAGAGTACCCAACACCAGAGCTCCAAAGACAGAGAAAGATAGTACAAGCGAAACGAAAAGAATTCCAAACGGCAAGAAGCACGTGGCCGGCAGCGGAAGTTGCGGATTTCAGAAACCGATATCGTCAACCCAGAAACCAGTACACAGATAAAATCAAAAAGAGCAAAAGTTTTATTTTGTTTCTCAGAGCAAAACTGGAGTTAGAATTAATAAGCTTTCGGCTGGGAGGCAGCCTTCTGCAGATTGAATACATGAAGAAGGCTGCCTCCCAGCCGAAAGCTTATTAATTGTAACTCCAGTTTTGCTCTGAGAAACAAAATAAAATTTTTCGTAATGAAACCAGAGCACGTAGGCCTTTTTTACTAAAGAGCAAAAGGGAAAGTTGGCATAACTTTGTCCAAACAACAGGAAACACTTACCCCTGGGAGTGGGGTGTACAAAATCACAACCAGTAGGCTCCCCAGAGGCGAAGTGACAAAGGCAACCAAAACCCCGAAAGGCACGATGACCACAACATGGAAAGACTCAGTAACAAATATTCTTGCAACAATCATACAGGAACTGCCAACAGAGATTATATTGGAGCAAACAGAAATATGCCAAACAAACGCGCAATATGCAAACACCCAAAGAGAACCACCATTCACTCTTGAAGAAATACAAGAGGCTACAAGCAGAACAAAAAGCAAGCGATGCCCAGTTTAAAATCTAATCGAACCAGAAATGATTAAAAAGACAGCAGAATATGTTTCCCAACTCCTTCTGCGACTCTATAACCGCTGCTTGGCACAAGGCCACTTCCCAACTCAATGGAAAACAGCTATACTGAAATTGATAACAAAAAGCCCAACAAAACCAGTGGAGTTACCAACATCGTATAGACCGATAGCCCTGTTATCGACAGTTAGCAAGATTTACGAAAGGCTATTGCACAAGAGAATCGAACACTACTACACAGAAGCAAATCTCAGCACTCCAAAACAATACGGCTTTAAACAGGGTTCTTCAACCGCAGATGCTATTCTGGATCTTCTCAACAAAGCCACGCAATGCACCAACAAGTATTTTCTAGTGATTGTAGTGGACTTTGATGGGGCGTTCGACTCCCTCTGGTGGCCGAGCGTCCTGGCAAGGCTCCGTGCTGCATCTTTGCCACAAATCTTTATGACAGCCTAAAATCCTATCTCACGAACAGGGAAATGCAGATCCTCGCGCCTTATGCTAGCCTCACCCATCTTGTCCGCAGGGGCTGCTCCCCAGGGATCGGTCCTGGGGCCACTTCTGTGGAACATTATTATTATTATTATTAAAATCAGTTTATTTCCCAAGAAACCTTGGATCACTCCGGGACGGCTCTGTGCCAGAAGGGTGTCAATATTTACAGACTAAGGTGCGAGGAACACAATGTACAATAAATAAGGGTTCTTCAACCACAGATGCAATTCTGGATCTTCTCAACAAAGCCACGCAATGCACCAACAAGTATTTTCTAGTGATTGCAGTGGACTTTGCTGGGGCGTTCCACTCCCTCTGGTGGCCGAGCATCCTGGCAAGGCTCCGTGCTGCATCTTTGCCACAAAATCTTTATGACAGCCTAAAATTCTATCTCACGAACAGGGAAGTGCAGATCCTCACGCCTTATGCTAGCCTCACCCGTCTTGTCCGCAGGTGCTGCCCCCCCATGGATCGGTCCTGGGGCCACTTCTGTGGAATATTGTTCTAGATGACTTTCTCTGCAAGGACCTGGGCGATGTGGAGGCACAGGCCTATGCTGATGATTTGATCTTATCCAGAGCAGCAGACTCAAGAGCAAATCTGGAAAAGCAAGCAAACAAAGCACTCCAAACCCTACAGGAGTGGGCCAAAATAAACAATATAAAAATAGCACCGGAAAAGACCAGCACCTTCCTTCTTAGAGGAAAGCTTAAATTAAACAGGCCGCCACAAATAAAAATAGAAGGTACCACTGTCAGACTAACCAACCAGATATAGTACCTAGGGATAATTATAGATAGCAATCTCTCATTTAAACCCAATCTAAATTACCTTAGGAAGAAAATATGCAAATACACAGGACTCATACTAAGAATAACGCGAAAGGACTGGGGACTAAACAAGAGGACCCTCTCATTATATTATAAAGCCTTATTTATACCAGCAATTATCTACGGCTCACCTGTATGGATGACGAAGACCAACACAGCAACAAATAGGAAAATATTAGAAACAATACAAAGGAACATACTACTGACCATCACTAGGACAAGCAATACAACTAGTACGGCAGCGCTTCGGGTCTTTGCTGGTGCACTGCCCCTTGACTTAGAGGTAGTACGAACCGGATTAATGTATTATTACAAAAAGGAAATACCAATCACAGCTAACGGCTTAACCCTCAATGTTACCAATGATTGGAAGCAGGAGCAAAAAAGAATTGATGCACACCTAACTCACATTTGGCAGAGAGGTGGAATGACACCACCAAAGGAGCAATAACACACAAATTTCTTCCCCTAGTAACAAAAATGTACCCAAAAGCACAAGCATGGATCTACCCGGGCCTCAACACCATCTACTTATTAACAGACCACGGCCCGTTCAAAAATAAACTAAACACAATGAGCATAATAGAAGACAGGAATTGTCCATGTGGAGAACCAGAGACTTGGAGTCACGTCATGCATGACTGCAGCAACTATGAAGATATAAGAGCAAGTCTTATTGTAAGAATTCAGTATAACCCAATCCGCCAAGAGTCCCGACTATTGGACACTCAGGAAGAGTACATTGCACTAACTAACTTCGCAATAGAATTATTCACAAGAAAAACAATTATCGCAATGCAACCTGATCCTTGGGAGGACAATAACACCCAATAGATATATCACAAACCAAATGTCATGGACGAAGTATAATAAAGGAGACGCACAGAAGAGTCTAAGCAAGAGCAAAAGAATAAAATCTCAGCATGAAGAAATAGACACGCCATTTGAGCCTCAAGAGACCTGCGCAGGGCTACTCCTCCTGGGAGAGACCAAAGCAAGAATCCTGTGGCCGACCATCTCGGACTTGATACAAACGCGCCACAACGAAGTTCCTGAAAATGATGAAAACTAGAATGACATCAGAACTAGAGTGGCATCTGGCTATCAAATCTCGCACCTGCGAGATTTCTTTAAAACCCTAATCCCTGGCGGGGGAGACACACGCTTCCTTCCCCCTTGCCAACCGTATTTTTCTCTGGTGAGGCACTGGCATGCCCCACTGAAAAACGGGGGGCATCTTCCCTATCGACCCCTCCACTTCCTATTCCCCCCCAGCCTTCTGCCTCCCCACCCAAATCTGTCATCTCACACAGCGATTAGCCCTACATCAAAATTTTAAGCCACACCAAAATTCTTGCCCGACCCAATTAGGCTTTATCAAAATCTTCAGCGTAAAACCCCAAACATTGCTCCTAAAGCAAAACCCCAAATTCGCAATAAAACATCCTCGCGACTATTTAGTTTTCTAATTTTTATTTTATTTATTTTGGTACTAGCCACTGAAATCCCAGGAAAGTAGGTGGCAGGACCTGCCAGAGTACTGATTCAATCACTGGTAACACCCGGCCGCCCCTCTCCGTGGCGGGTATTAGTAACGTCGGGCCCTAACAGGCCGGATGAACAATGGGCACAACATACTACATATCCCACACACTTTTAAATCATCTCCAATATGGCTGCCTTACAGCACGGACGTGTTGTTTATCGCTCTGCAATAATTTGTCTGAAATGTGTTTTAAATGTAATACAGTTAAAAATTATTGGTTCTAGTTGAAGATCAACCAACAATGGACTCATAGGGTGAGACTTTTCCAAATTTCTAGGAAATTATAATCAGATTTTTACGTTCTTTATCTATTTCCTTTGTTGTGAGACAGGTCACCATGCCGCTCACAACGAGGTAATGGAGAGTGCTCCGATATAACGCGGCTGCCACGTTCAAATCTGATTCTTGACTTGGGAGGATTCGCCAATTAGTGCTCTCTGGACTGCAAGAGTGCCTCACCATTTTGTGTTACTTCTATCTTCTAAATTTACCATGTGCTCGCGTAACTAAATGTACCATGTGCTTAGTGTTTCCCTCCCCCTCCATAGCCATACCATGGAAGAGACAGATCTCTGTAATTATTGTTCCTGTTGTGAAACTGATTTCACCAGCGTGATTAGAGCCTCCTAAAACCGTAAGAGGAAGTAACCCCGTTTTTCTAGAAGCACTTCCACACCTAGGTGTTTCTCCCCCCCCCCAGCTGACAGAGGGGATAGCCCAAAACTCCCATAACCAACTGTGTGCCCTCAAATTAAGTCACGGACTTATGGTGGGCATCATTTGCCATCATTTTCAGTGCCTTATCCTACTATATTACCATACACCCGATAATCCGAACTGTACCAGTTATCCGGATTTCGTGGAATGGAAGTAAGAAGAGGAAAACACAATGATCCCCAGGGCGATAGCGATGACCCTGTTATTGTCGAACCCCAAGACGAAGAGGAGGACCCCCGTTCTGGATCCCAACTCACCAAGCGGAAAAATCGCAATCAGCTGATCCCCAAGTTTGGGCGGGAAACACGTTCCCAGACAGATACTAAAGAACAGCCAGAAATAGCCGAATCACAAAAAGACCCGAAAGAAGACAAACAGCAGGACTCATCCCTCGACCATGACATACCAGAGGGCACCAGAGCCGGCCCGAACAAAAGCAGGGCCCGGTGCAAAGTTGACTTGCGGGGGGCCTTGATACAAATTTCGTACAACAAAATAATTTATTGCATTTTGATATTTATTACATTGCACAAATTGGTTTAGTAAGGATTACATGAAAATGATAAATATTAAATTATTTTAATAAAATTAACATTTCAATCACAAAAAATCTTTAATAAATCAAATAAGAAAAATAATTGCTTCATATACTTATAAAATACAATTTGGTATGCGACTTAATCGAATAAGGTCACAATATGTGATTTTTGTTTCATTTTCTTACATGTTTTATAGCAAATTCGTTGATAATATCATCATAATTTAGTTTTTTGGCTATTTCGGATTCGATAGATAAAATGGCTAAGGAGGTAAATCGTTCTTGACTAATGCTAGATCTCAAGTAATTTTTTATTATTTTCAATCTTGAGAAAGATCTTTCTGCAGATGCGACGGTAATTGGTAAGGTTAATATAATTTTCAGAACAGTAACAAAATTTGGATACAATTCAAATAAATTATTTTTCAGTAAATATTATAATATTTGTAGTATTGTGATCCTGGAAGGCAAAACTCGACGACAAATTTTGATTTCATTAAATAAATCAATGCAATCAATATCGTCTTTTAAGGTCGCATTTAAGTCTTTGCAACATTTAAGAAGATCGTTTTCAGTCAGTTTTTGTATATATTATCCGAATTATATAAAAAAGCCATATGATGTCTCATGTTCGTGATAAATTTCGAATCTTTTCTTAAAAGAAATAATCGCACTATCGATTATGACTAGAAAATATTGAATTATGAAATATTCTTCGCCTGATGAAATAGGCTGATCGGTTCCTTCATAACAAAATTGCTTTGTTTTTCGTCCAGTTCTTTGATTCTTAAATTCAGATGTCACTTGTAATTCTTCAGCTATTTCCTTTGCAGTTATTAAAGAAGATTTGAATCCCGATTCATGATACTGTTCAAAAAAATTTAAAAGGCCTTTTAAATGTGAATTTGCAGTACCAATATCTATATTTTAATTTTGAAATATCTCGCTCACAATATTTACTTCATTCAGTATGTCATACCAAATGACCAAACTTAATAAAAATTCAAATGAAGTAAGTTTATTTTCGATTGATTGGATTTCGTTTTCATGTCACTGGTATGTTCATAAATGTATTTCAAAGCTAGAGAAAATTGTGGTACTTGGTATCTCACAGATTTCACACTTTCGAGGCGACATTCCCACCTCGTTTCTGACAGTGGTTTTGGAGTAAGATGTTTGACAAGCTCTTTTAATATATCGCAGCGTATTACAGAACTTGCAAAAATATTATATATGTTTTGTAAAGTCCCAAAAAATGAATTTGCAAGAGAAGATGATTTTGAAATGTCTCCAAGAACTAAATTCAAATTATGACCTCCGCAGGGCATATGCTGTGCTTAGGAATTCTTTTGCAGGATAAGTGCTTGCACACCTTTATATAAACCTCTCATATTAGCTCCGTTATCGTATCCCTGTACTCGACAGTTCCCTAAATCTAATTCCTCCTTTTCTAATATGCTTTCAATTTTAGCTGATAACCCTTTTCCTGTCGAGTCTTTTACTGTTTCAAAACAAATAAATCGTTCTTGTGTACTCACATCACTTTCAGAATTATCTACATTAACATATCTTAAAATAACAGATAATTGTTCTTGATGGCTTACGTCTTGGAGTGCAATCTAATAAAATTGTGAAATACTTAGCTTTCTTAATTGTATTTATTATTTCCTTTCTAACTTTTTTAGCCAAAGCAGAAATCAGTTCATCTTGTATTCTATGAGATAAATAGGACCGCGATGCTGATTCTACCCACCAAATTTTTGTTTCATGATTGGGTCAAATCTTGCAAGTAATTCTACAAGACCTAAGAAATTACTGTTGTGCGGTTTATATAAAGCATCGCTACTGCCCCTGAACGCCAAATTATGCTCTGATAAAATTGCAGCCACTATTCGTTCACAAACACATTTTAAACGCTGTGCTTCGTTTTTAATTATTTTTTCATATTCTTTGTCAATAGTGTTTCCAAGTTTCAAATTCTTTGCAAGTTGTAACAATTTGTACATAGCTTGTAAATGATATTTTGATTTTTCATGACTTTGTAATCGCGATTACAATTTCATGACTTTGTAATCGCGATTACAATTTCATGACTTTGAGTCGAGTAACCACCTTCGTTCTTGACGTTCCCCATTCGTTAATTTTCTTAAATAATAATTTTCAGAAAAACTTCTGTTATTTTTATCTTTCGGAAAATCGTAGTTTTTTTACTTGTGTCACGCCATTTTGTACGATAGCCATTCTAAATTTATCAGTTATAATTTCGGGTCAAGTACCAGGATCATTGATATCGATATTTTCGTCTTTGTCGCTTTGTTAATTCTCTTGAAGCTGCGGTCCTCGGAATAATTCATCTTATTCGACGCTGACAAAAAATCCTCCGTCTGTACTTTTCCCTCTGCTTCGTGATTATCTTCCGTTCTACAGTTTTCTTATCATCGCTTTCCTCTTCATTAGGACGAGAGGTGGCTTTATGATGATCAGGATCGTTTTCGTGGATGTCGCACGGCGTAATTTCATTTCCGCGAGTTTGATCTTCCAGTAACTGTGAATTATGCGTTTCTTCAGTTTGTTGCACATTTTCGGTTTTTAAAAATTTTGCGAGGGAGTTCCTCTGTTTTTCCGTAATTTCTTTTCTCTTTTTTTTTTTTTTTTTTTTTTTTTCAATTTATCAGGGCCACACATACTTTCTTCCTGCATCTCTGTCTCTACTAGTCATGTTGCGAAATAGATATTAATATGTTATTTATTTTCAAACCTCGCGAATCGCGATAAAAACGTACGATGTACAATCAGCTGTCACATATATATATATATATATATATATATATATATATATATATATATATATCTGATAATTAAAATAAATATGATATTTAAATAAAATCATCAGCCAGTAGTACGGCAATAATACAGAGCGAAATGAAACGCAAAATAATATAAATAAACAAACAGGGAAGGGAAAGTAGAGATAATAGGACAAAAAGGTAGTCGATAATCCCCTATATAATTTAGTCAATTAAGTCATTAAACCCAATTAATAAAAAACGATATAAATTTAAATAATGCCAATTATAAATAATTTAGCGGTACCGCCCTTGAAGGTACCAGTTCCAAAAGACGTGAAATATCACCAAAAAAGGGTTAAAGAAACTACCAAAAAACTAAAATATCAAAATAATAGACTGACCATCATGCCCCATATCGACAGAGGACCACGAGGCCAATAATGATCATGGAATCGCTGCATATATATATATATATATATATATATATATATATTAGTATTTGTGGGGAATATTTATTCAATAATTTCAAATGAAACTACAATAAATTATTATTTTTATTTGTAAGGAGAGATATTTTAAATATATTTGAAAGAAAATATATTTTTCCGTGTTCTTTGGGGAATTCTTGGCGGGCTTTCAAATAATGTTAATAACATGATTATTGACATTTTATTTCTTATGTATATTAAAAATATGGCCATTTTATGGCGATGTCGCTAGATTTTGCGACAGTATTAAAACAAAAAAAAAAATTAAATCATTTTTATTTTCCAAATCAGTCAGCGGCGCGGGGCCTTCAGAAACGCGGGGCCTTGTGCGCTCGCACCGTTCGCACCTCCCTCGGGCCGGCTCTGACTGCCAGTTGGGAAAGAAGACTTCGACAGAAGATAGAAGAATTGAGAGTCAAGGTAAGATAACTGAATCAGTACCAACGGGATCAATTGGCCAATCTTGAGGGGTAATAGGAGTAAGAAATAATGGTGAAACACTGGAGACTATCCACACAGCCGTATACTGTGCTGATATAGCAGCAACTAGGATTAATGGAAGAGAAACAAGAGACTAGCAGCAGAACCGTAAAAAGAAGGAACCGCCAGCATGGGAAAGAAGACTTCAGCAAAAGATAGAAGAATTAAGAGTCACGATAGGCCAACTTATCCAGTACCAACAGGGTAATACGAGTTAGAAATTGCATGGAAAAGTGAAGAGCATCCTCAAGAGAGACAGCGTTTACAAAAAACTATTATATGTAGGCCACCCGAATAATTAAATTCATCTGCTGTGCTGTGCCTTATGTCTGTTAATTGCGTGTGTTCTATGGTCGATTTGCCTGTTTGCTGGACGAAAAACCACAGTTTTCTGGAGGGAAAACTTTGCTATCTACTCTTGAGACCGACTAACTCAGCCACGGAGTGAAAAAAGCCCATTAAAGTTCCTCTCGTCAGTGACGGGATTCGAACCCGGGCCTTTTCCACCCGGTGTGGGGAGGACGGTGACGATACCACCACTTTGCTACGCGCGCAGACAGAGAGCGTCTGTCTGCGCGCAGACAGACAGCGTCTACATGTGGACATGTGTTTATGTAAGGGGCGGCTCCTAGAACGTCAGTTCAACTCCGCCTCCTATCTCTGTGAAGAACAGTATCACTACAAATGGGCCAGATATGTGTGTGACGTCGGTTTCTGTGTATTGTGTGTGTGTGTGTGTTCTGTTTTTATGTTCTGACCGCTTGGCTACCCAGAAGCATCAGTCACCTGGACAGATGATTCTGGGTACTTGTCCACACCACGGGAAGGTGGGCCAGTTCCAGTAGATGGGCACCTATGGTCTCAGAGTATGAGACAAAAAAAAAAAAAAAAAAAAAAAAAATTTTTTTTTTCTTTCTCTGGAGCCCACTCCAAAGGGAAAAAAAAAAACCCCGAAAGGAAGAGAAAGAAATTAATAAAAATAATTAACTAAGATAACAAAAAAATAATAATAATTAACTAAAATAACAAAAAAATAATAATTAACTAAGATAACAAAAAAAAATAAATAATAATAATAATAATAAAAGTAAATAAATAAAAAAATAATAATAAATAAATAAATAAATAGAAAAAAAAAGAAAAAGAAAAAAAATATATATATAATATATATATATAATATTGGTTTTCAGCATATATACGCAAACATACATACATATATATATCAAAAAGTGAAAAGGGAAAAATCAAGGAGGGGGGAAGAGAGAGATCAAGAAAAGGGTAGATGTTCAGTTGTGCAACCAGTAAGAACGGCAGCATCAAAACACTTCGGTGCCTCCAGCCAGATGGATTTGATCAACGTCGTATCACTGGAATCATACTTTTCCTTAGTTCAAACACTTCTTTAGCAAATACCTGGAGCATCTGAAACTTACTACAGTCTCTTAAAAATATACCTTCTTCTCCTGGAGCTATGCTCTCAAGAATTTCACGTATCGCTGTCCTGGCATTGTCATATATTCGACAATCATATAGTATGTGCCGCCAGCCGTCCCTGGCCCCGCAAAAACAAAGGTCCGTGTTACTTAGTCCTAATGCATATAATTTCTCATTCATTGACCCGTGCCCTGTTAACAAAAATGACGACTGTAAACTAGGTGTAAACCAATTGCGAACCTTTTTATCATTCAGAAAAAGTCACGTTCGGGATAAACAAGTTGGTCACTCTTCCAGTAGGTATGGTATCCCATCTTGTCTGCCATAAATTGATTATTTCATTCATACATCTTTTCTTTTCGCATCTGCAGTCAGAGAATATTTATCTCTATACCAAAAAGTTCTGTAGGAATTTCCCTTTTAATACGGTAGCAAAAATCACGATACAACAAATGTAGATCCAAGGGTAGCGCTCCGGCCAACACCTGCAGCGCGGCAGTGGACACCGTTCTGCACACTCTCAGAATACCAAGAAGCATGATGCGTTGTATGGAATTTAGTTTAGCCCGAAACGTAGCTATTTTAACTCTATGGAACCAGGCTCCTGCAGCGTACGTGGTTATAGGAAGGAATACTGCCTTGTAATACAGAAACAGTGTTTTATGTGATAGGCCCCAGTCAGACTTTGAAATTCTAATGATAGCACAAGAAAATTTCCTGATTTTATTGTTTAAATATAATAAGTGCTGGTGAAATGATAACTTACTGTCCACAATAATTCCCTGGTATTTGGTATCAAGGACCATAGGTAACTGTACACCATTCAACTTGATCTGAGGAGGTCGATTTATATCTAAAGCTGTTTTAAATAACATCATTTTAGTTTTGTAAGGACTAATATCAAGCTTAAAGCTTTGAGCCCAAGAACTTAAGTCTGTCAGCACACTACTAGCTCTCTGTTCTAAGAGTGAGCGAGATCGTCCTGCAATTATAATTGTCAGATCGTCTGCAAATGCCAGCACCTTACAATTAGGGAATGTGCGAACCAACCAATTCTGTAAAACTAGGTTCCAAATAAGGGGTCCCAAGACGGAGCCTTGAGGACATCCTCTCACAACCTCTTTTCGTAGCTCAAAGTGCTTGGACTTCACTAGCACATATCTATTTGAAAAGTAACTGTTGAAAACCATATATAATTCCTTGGAACAATCAGCGTTTCTTAACTGAGCCATCGCTGCCTCCCACCAAACAGTATCAAATGCCCCTTAGAAATCCACGTAGATTGCTAATTCATATTTGGATGTAGAATTCTCAATATGCGTTCGAAATGCCACTAGACAATCTTCACAGGATTTCCCAGGAGTGAACCCATATTGCTGAGGCGATATCATATCCTGTTGCACTAGCAGGTCGGTTACCCGTAATGCCATTAACCTTTCAAGGATTTTACCAAGGTTTGCCAAAAGAGCGATAGGGCGATATGATTTAGGCTCAGTTAGTGGCTGCCCAGGTTTTCTAACTAACTTCGATAATGCAATCTTCCACTGCGTTGGAAACAGCCCTTCTGTTAGACATTTGTTAAACATTAATAAAAGAATATTAGGTAACGATTTATAGAACCTCGTTATAAATATATTCTCGACTAAATCAATTCCAGGACATTTTGTGAGATTAAGCTTCTTCAAAACTCTTGTAAGTTCTTCCGTCGTAAATTCCGCAGTATTTTCTCTAGCTTCATAGAGCCGATTATCTCTACGTATACCAGTTTGATACTCAGTATCTTCCTGAGGATCGTCAGTTGGAAATAACTTACTTAAAATTATCTCAACGGAGTCCTTCCAACCAATAGTCTCACTGATATCCGTGGTTACAGTATTAAACACTTCCCCATACCTGAATTTGTCACGTAACAGTTTATATAGTAAACCCCACGGGTTAGAATTTCTCGATTCTTTCACAAAACGTGTCCATGTCGCCCGTTTCTGATCAGCTATCTTCTTACTGTAGTTGTTTTTTAAGGACAAATACTCATCGCGCAGCCTTGCAACCTCGGAGGGGGACCAATGTCTGTGGCGAGACATTGGTCCCCCTCCGAGGTTGCAGCGTCTACAGCAAGTACGAGAACAAAAATCAGAAAATATGGAAATACTTGGACATACTGAATTAACACCTCTTCGCACTCAGCAGGAGACTACGCCGATAAAAAGGCAGTTTCCAGAGGAAAATAAACAACCGAATCTTCGATGAGGACTAAAAGAGTCTTCTACAGGAGTCTCGGAGAAGAGGGAAACGAACCACCCTAGCAGAAGACGATCGAGGAGTTCTGGGGCAACATATGGAGCAGTGAAGAAAGACATAACAGCCGAGCCCCCTGGATAGAGCCAGAACGGAAAAAAACGAAGGGCGTACAAGAGATGAGAAAGTGGGAGATTCGGTAGGAAGAAGTAAAACAGTCGATCAGGAACTCCCACAACGGGCGAATCCCAGGAATAGATAACGTTAACAACTATTGGTACAAGAAGCTCACTTGCACACACACATGCACCTAGCAGAGCAGTTCACCCGAATGATAAGTCACCCAGAGTTTCTTACTCAAGGAGGCCTGACGTAGCCGAGTGGTCAGGAGCGAGAGTGCATAGCACGCGTTCTTTGAGCGGACGGGGGTTCAAACCCGTGACTATTAAATACGATAAATGTTTGTACTGACGATTTATTGTAAACTCTACTGACTTGGTTGTTGTGCCGGAGTATAAACAGAATTTATTTATTTATTCTTACTCAAGGAATCACATATCTGACGGCTGAACACCAAGAACCTCGACGAAATATAGGCCGATCACTTGTCTTCCAAAGGTATACGAGTTCCAGACCAGCTGCATAACCAAGAAGACATCAGACCACTTGGGGAGCCAGACAGAAAACAGGATGCAAAGAATGGGCCAAACAGAAAAAAAGGATGCAAACAGACGAGCAAAGGATGCAAGGAGCAATTAACCACTCATGCCACAGTTATAGAGCAAGCCTACCAGAAGCGCAGCAATTTGTACATGGCCTACATTGATTACTGCAAGGCCACCGAGTCCGAGCCTCACAGCTGGCTAATAGAGATGCTGAAGATCTACAAAGCCAATCTGACTGAAAAACTTCCTAGAAGCAGCCACGGCGAAATGGAGTATCACCATAAAGGTCGAGAATATCACAACCAGACCGATCCCCATCAGGAGAGGAATGTTTCAGAGAGATTCCATGCCCACTCAACCTGCTATCCACTATGCTCAACCTGCTATCCACTATGCTCAACAGCAGCAAATAAGCAAATATGGATATAACCACAAGGAAGAAAAGAAAAACCTGTACACCGTCTCCTACCTGATGTACATGGATGACAAGCTGTAAGAGGAAACCGAGAAACAACTCCAGCAACTACATCGGATCACCAAAGAATTCAGCAATGATATCAGGATGGAATTTGGTCTAAACAAATGCAAGACCATATCTTGCATTTGTCTAGACCAAATATCCTTGATCGGGCGCATAGGTTCTGGGACCGCTAGTGGCTCGAGAGCTTGTGGATTTGCTCATCCGATAACAATACTATGAATAGGGACAGGAGTGTGCGGCTTCACCCCCTTTTTGAGGCTATAGTTCTCTCAAAGGATGAGCGTTTCTGTTTACCACGTTCCCGAGCTGCTTCCGGTTCTGGTGCACGTGTAGGAATTTTTGCCCATGCGCCTGATCAACCACGTGTGCCGTGAACCTGATACTTAAGGATGTGCTGCGCAAGCATTATTTCTTGTTGAGAAAGGAGGTGGATGCCCCCAAAAGCTACAATTGTACAGTTTTATAGTTTTAACGCTTTTAACCTTATATATTTTATTGTATTATATTTTGTTTTTAGGCTTTATTCACAATCAGTTATTGTAAATAGATTATGTTACAGTATCCTCTGTATTGTTTGTATAATGTACAGTATTAAATTATTTTAATTCAACGGTTGGTGTATTAATGTAATATCGTGAAAATGCAAGACCCACGGATTGCATCAAGGGAAATTAGTCGACCGAAACTACCAGCTGCAGACTGGTTAAGAGATCGAAGCCGTGACAGAGGGAGAGACCTAAAAATACCTGGGAACGATGCAGTTTTGGCAGTTAGAGCACAAGAAAATCGAGGCCTGCCTGACCGAAAATTACCATCAGAGATTCAGAAGCCTGCTCAAAGCAAAGCTGAATGGACGGAACACATTTAAAGCCATGCAGACCTATGCAGACTCAGTGCTAACATACTCCTTCGGGATCATAGATTTGACTAACAGAAAGCTATAGGATATCGTGAGAAAGACAAGGACAACGTTGACCAAGAGCCGCCAACAACACCCGAAGTCAGCCGTGGAGAGAGAGAGAGAGAGAGAGAGAGACTGACAATAGCTCGGAAAGAGGGAGGAAGGGGCTTGATAGACCTCATCTAGCAACAGAAGACAGTGATAGCTAACCAGAATTATTTCCAGAAAAACACAGCGGTACTCTACAAGACCAGAAGGAAGACAGACAAGCGGCATCCCCCACTCAACCCAAGCGACGAATCCCCTCCAGCCCAGACGAAGCAAACGAAGCCTGAAAGATAGGCCAAGAAGACACTGCATGGTAGACACTACAATGACCTCCATCAAGACCACAAAGATCAAATGGCTTCCAATGCATGGCTCACGAGTGGGACGCTCGTCCCCGCGACCAGGTAATCAATACCAGAAACTATAGAAAATACATCGCAAAGGGACCCGGAGTGTTAGATGATACATGTCGACGGTGCCACTTGGCCTCTGAAACGATCCAATACATAATCGAAGAATGCAAGGTATTCACCCAGACGGAGTACACTCGTAGACACGAGTCACGACTAGGTTGCCAAAACAATACATCAGAAACTAGCGAGGAAATACCAGTTAATCAAAGAAAGCGTACCGTATTACAAGTACGAACCCCAGGCAGTACTAGAAACCAACCCATAAGCTGTGTTTGAACTGCGCCATATTAACGGATAAGACAAGACAATCGCGCACAACAGACAGGACATAACCCTTGTTGACAAGACAGAAAAAGCTACCCATCCGATTGATATAGAGATGCCCAACACTGGCAACCTCCAGAAAACGCTTGAGGAAAAAAAAATCTGGAAGTACACAAATCTAAAACAGGAGATCAAAGAGATGTGGCATGTGCAACAAGTAAAGGCCATCCCAATCATCTTGTCAACCACCGGTATGGTGCCAAAGACCCTGCACAACAGCCTAGCAGCAATAGGTCTCCCAGAAAATACCTACAAGGTACTCCACAAAGTTGCAATCCTCTACACTTGTAGGTAGGATAGTTAGAGAGTTCCTCGACCAAGAGTAACACAAGACATAACGATCACCTTGTGTAATTGATAACAATACCCGTCATACGGCTGAACCCCCAGCCAGGGAGAAATAATATAAGAGCAATAGTAATAACTAGGGGACTTCGCCCCCTGCTCGCTGCGCGCGCTTCTTTTGAAAAAATAAAATAAAATACTTACAGAAGCTTGCATCTCTTCCTCAGCTACGAATACATAAATATGTTACTATATCTATATAATATCGGTATAGATACACCACAAACAACTCTTAAAAGAAAAACTATGATCGTAATGTGAAAGGCATCATTTCATCTGTATCTCATATTGTGCTCATCCTTCATAACAAGTTACCAAGTATTGAACTACATCGAATAAGTAACGCTTCACTAATAGAGAAGACTATTCTTATTCTCGGTGGGCGCCACCACCCAGACGGACTGTTTCAAAGCCAGTTGACTTTTCATCGGTGGGTACTTTCACACCACGATCGTTGTTTTTCTTTTAAGAGTTGGCTACGGTGTATCTACACCGATATTATATAGATATGGAATCAAACTCTTAAAGTATTATGCCTTGTTGCATTTAGTTTATTTAAATAAATATGTTATATATGTAAATCAAGAATGGTACCGCATGGCCATGTTAGATAAACATAGCGGGTGACCACGCTTAAACAGAAACTTATTTGACCACAGTAAAACAAGGTTCTGTTACGTATTTTTACGTATTACCACGTAACCCGCATCTCTCTTCTCCCGTTGGCTGAATAAATTTCACTAGGAGGAAAATTATTTTAATGTACAGAAAGATAACTAGGGGGCTTCTGTAAGTATTTTATTTTATCTTTTGATAAAATAAAATACTTACAGAAGCTTTCGACACTGTGTGTGCCTCTTCCTCAGCTCTGAATACATAAATACGTTACATATGGAAATGAAGAATGCTACCGCGTGTTCATGCTATATAAACATAGCATGAACGTGTTATCACGTAACCCGCATCCGCCTTCTCCCATTGGTTGAATAAATATCACTAGGAGGAAAATTATTTTAATGTATATAAAGTTAATAATAATACATCACAAAGTAAAAATTATATAAAACTAGGGGGATCCGCCCCTGCTCCCTTTGCTCGCCAACCCCCACGCACGCTTTTCTACGTAGTATGTAGAAGTATGACGGGCACGTCAAACCTTTTCTACGTAAAAGACACACCTGTCGAAATGCACTGATCGATATCTAATCTAATATATAAAATAAAATATAAAGTGTAAAAAAAACTATAAAAAGTAAAATTGTGTGACTGTTGAGTGAATGAAAGTTATTATTAATTGAATGTTCTACCTTAGCCTCTTCACTGGACAGACTGATGGTTATGCAGGCACTCAGAGGCTTCACGGCTATCCAAGCTGACACCATGCTGTAGCTTTTCCTAGCTGGTATGGTGTGAGATGCTGACACTGACCATTAGGGTAACCCCCAGGCCAGTATGGGACAGAGATGCAAAAAGCAGGCTCCACCATAGGAATCTCTTTCCCTACGTTCTTTTATTTCTGCCACCTGGGATGGTTGTCTTCTTTCCCCAATTCCCTTTTCTCTGACGGCTAACCCCACCACTAATTTCAACTCCCACCCTCTGGACAAGGATGGATGTCCTATACCAGGAGTTCCCTTACAGTCGCCCTTTTAAATCAGGGGAGTGCCTCAACACTGCCCCACCTGTTCTCTCCACCTTTTATCCCACTCTCTTCCTATCTCCCTATTATTTGGGGGGGGGGGGCTCTCCTTGGATGCCTAGGCTACCCGGGGTTCACCGCGCCAGAGCTTTCTTCTCCCCTAATGTGTCCTGGCTCGCTTCCCCGGGCGGTGACGGAAACTGGGGTTGTTAGCGGCTGTCCACAGCACCCCCCCCTTCCCTAGGCACACCCTGGCCGTATGCAGAGTATTGTATTCTACACAGTAAAAATACTGAGTTGAGGGAAACCTCCGGTGCAGCCTCATAAAAAAAAACACTATGCCACTTTGATTGATATCTAATCAGGAAATGACCTGTGTAATTATTTACCTGTGCATTTGTAGTGCACGGCATTTTCAAGGTCGAATAAATATCACTATGTAACATATTTACCTGCGTTCACAGAGGTCACTTTGGAAAAGGCCTTTTGCTTCGGGTTCCCAAAATGCATAACGAATATTGTGGTATCCGAAAGAGCAGGACTGAAATAGTTAACTAAAATATTTACAAACTATACAAATATTTAAAATATTTGCAAATGACTAAACTACTTTACAAATACTGTATACAATATTCATTAATATACAAAAAACGTTACAATGGAACATCAAATGTTAGACAGTGAATCACGTGCACGAGGTTGGTGAAGGTTATGGAGGCAGTTGTTAATAATTAATTGCATTTGTAGTGACATAACTGCCTCGCTCTCTTCTCCCATTGCCTCGAATAAATATCACTAGGAGGAAAACGCTTTTTTAATGTATAGAGAGATAAGTACATCGCAAAGTAAAAATAATATAAAATAATAAAATAATATATCACAAAGTGGAAAACTTACCATTTCAGCTCAGACCCAGTTCTAAATCCAGCCGAACACTTTGGGATGTTTTGGACCAACATTGATAGCAAGCACAAAACATTCTAGTTCAAACAGAAAACTAATAACAGCCTTAGGAGGGAGGAGGCGGGAAAGCAGGATTCCAATCTGCATATACCAGCAGCTCGTAGAAAGTGTCTCTTGGCGGTTAGTAATATCATTAACGCTCACAGAACTCATACTGGATATTAATTTTTTTTCTAACCTAATGTTTTTTTTTTTTTAATTTAGTAACCCAATACACGTAGGATAGTGCATCTTTATGTAGCTGGAATAAAATAAAAATACACACATATAATAATATGGAGGCATTTATTCTCTATATACTTATTTTCTTTTAGTGCACTAAAAAAAACATTCTAATCATCCTACTAAATAAGGTAATTGTACGATGGGCAGGATAAGAAAACAAAAATCAAACTTTCTTATGCAAAAGTTAAAACTGCATTTACACAAGTTGATAAAGTAAACTATACACCAGTTTATTTTGTACGTTGATCTAATAGTGAGCAGCACCTCTTTAGCTCAAAACAAAATTTAAATCATTATATTAATGGCACCCGAACTTGCAACCCATATGGGTAGCAGTGTTTAGTATGTGTTCTAATATATATATATATAGCCTTGAAAACCCAGAATAACTCACGGGAGAAAATCATGTTCCCTCCTCATGAGATCAACTAATTACAGGTCGATTGAGTTTGGACTTTAGAAATTCCTCCAGTGGTCGACGAGAATCGGATCCAGACCTCTCTCTAAACGAGTGGCGGACGGATACATATCGTGACATGGAGGACCACACTTTCAAAACGATCTAAAGTCGTTTAGGGACATGGGCTCCATAAGGTGGTCAAAGCGTTCTACAAGGATGCTGGCCCATGTAAACTCGACTGCATCTCACAGTTGTGGCATTTTGAATAGTGGTGTTCCACGCTGCGAATAGTTCATTTCATCTCCACTCACAGACGTTCAGTCGGGTAGAGATCCGATAACTGAAGAGACCAATAAAATATGATAAAGTCAACTTCATGCACCTGGAACCATTCAGAACAATCACTGACACTTTACCTAGCTCATTATCCTATTAGAAGTAACCGAGTAACCATTACAACTTGGATAAACTGAGAGCATGAAGTGAAATAAAATTGGATGAAGTGAGAGCACTTAATCAGAAATAATGTTCAAGAAGACTACGGCATTCACATGCTGTGCACTGGAATCAGGGTACCTAACATGTGCCACGAAAATACCCCACACACCATCATATTTTCACCAGCAGAAGCAGTGTTAACATCTGGCACAATGAGTCTATTGATTCGTGCTGCTGTTGCCATACCGTACAACTTGGAACGGAGATTCGTAGGACCAGGAGACATTTTTTTACCAGTTCCCAAATGTTCTTGTGTCCACTTACCCGTAGTTACTTGTTTCAGTTAACAAGTGTAGAATCTACTGAGATTATCTGTTATTACACCCCATCCGTAACAGTCTTTTTTTTATTTTTCCTGTTAGAACCACCGAGAACTAACCTCATCCGATCATGCGCAATATGCCCATAAATTGCGTGCGTTCTCTGGTCGATTTGCCTGTTTTGCTAGACAAAAAACCTGAGTTTCAAGGTGGAAAAACCTTTGCTGTTCACTCTTGAAGTGATTAACTCAACCACAGAGTGAAAAAGCCTGTAAAGGTCCCTACAGTCATTAATGGGATTCGAATCCGAGCTTTTTCCACCTGGTGTGCGGAGGCCGGTGATTAAAAACACTGTGCTGCCGCGCAAATCCGCGTTACGGTCTGATGCATTGAGCATTCCGATTATTCCATTTCAAACTAAAATGCTAACATAGAGCCTCCTTTTACAACAAAAGAATTAGAAATAGCTCGAACCAGAACCAAAACCAAAAAAAGCCCTGGTTTTAACCTCCTATGAAATCATCAAAAAATTAGATGAAATAGCACCAGATAAACTAAAAGACTTATACAACCACTGCACGACAGAGAGAACATTTCCTAAAATCTGGAAAAAGGCAGTACTAAGATTAATCCTGAAGAACCCAGAGAAACCTTCCACTGATCCAAAAATCATACAGACCAATAGCTCAGCTCCCGGTACTAGGGAAAATATATGAAAGACTAATTTACAATAGTATATCTGCTTATTGACAGAAGCAGGCCTTCACTCAAATAATCAGTATGGTTTTAAGCAGTAGGGAGAATGCCATGCACCACCTACTGACAACAGTAAGTGTACGAGTATTTAGGGTCAAGCGGCACCAGGGGTTTCCCCCCATCTCCGCGTAAGTGACCTATGTAAACGCAGGTAAATAATTACATAGTGATTGAATACTGCGCACTACAAATGCAGAGATTATTTCTTGATTAAATATCGATCTTAGTGATAGTGTTTTTTGTCTGGCGGCACCGGGGGTGTCCCCCAACTCAGAGTTTTTACTCTGTGTAGAATACAATACTCTTCAATAAGGCCAGGGTGTATGTTAGTATGTGTTTTGTGAAGTATTAGTGTGGGTTGTGTTGTTCCTCCGGCCACTTAGCCTGGGAGCCTGTGAAGAGCCACTAACACCCGCAAGTTCCATCACTGCTCAGGGGAAGCGGGCCAGAACACATTAGGAGAGAAGAAAGCTCTGGCAAGGTGAACCCTGGTGTAGCCTAGACATCCAAGGAGAGCCCAAAAAAATTTATTGGAAAGGAGATAATGGGGAGATAGGAAGACGGCGTGATAAAAGGGACAGAGAACAGAGGGGAGAAGTAACTGAGGCACTCACCTGATTTGAAAGGGTAGACAGTAAGGGGACTCCCCCGGTACAGAACACCCATCCTGGTCTAGAGGGTGGGGGTTGAAAGTAGTTGGTAGGGTAAGCCACCACGCAAAAGGGGTAGGAAAGGACACTCAACCACCCCAGGTGGCAGGAATAAAACAACATAGGGAAAGGGATTCCTATGGTGGAGCATGCTTTTTGCAGCTGTTCCACACTGGCCTGGGGGGTTACCCTAATGGCCGGTGTCAGCATCCCACACCATACCAGCTAGAAAAAGCTACAGCATGGTTGTCAGCTTGGATAACCATGAGGCCTCTGAGGGCTTGCATAGCTATAAGTCTGTTCATTGAAGATGCTAAGAGAGAAGATGCAATTAAGAATAACTTTCATTCACTCAACATTCACACAATTTTACTATTCATAGTTTTTTTCTTACACTTTCTATTTTCTTTTATATATTAGATTAGATACCGATCAGTGCGTTTCGACAGGTATATCTTTTACACAGAAAAGATTTGACTTACTCCGTCATACCTCTATATATTACGTAGAAAAGCATGCGCGGGGGTTAGCAAGCAAAGCGAGCGGAGCCCCTAGTTATTATTATTACCTGTTTATTTCAGAGAAGGAAACCACCTCTGGACGGCAGAGTGCTAGGAAGGTGCTAATTACATAGCAGGGTACAAGATACTATGGGCAATGGGTTACATATCCTGAGCACGTAGTCTCGTCCCGAAATATTATACAAGTCTATACATTTTATATTTAATATATTGAAACGCCCTGTGAACAAATGTTTCCCGCAGGGCTCCATCCCTGGCCTTCTTCTGGACAATTGTTCTAGATGAATTTCTGGTTTTGGATCTGGATTCAATGAACAGCCTAGCCTTTGTGGACGATTTGATTCTCCTTGAAAAAGGAAACACAAGAGTGGTTGTAGAGCAAAGATCAAATGCCGTCCTCATGCAACTGCAGGAATGGGCACAAATACAAGTGCTCAGGATATCACGTGAAATAACTAAATTCATACTTCTGAAAGGAAACCTAAGGATACCCCACCCTCAAATTAAAATTAATGGAAGACCCGTAAAAATGGTATCAGAACTATGGGTTGTTTTTGACTCGAAATTAACTTTTAATCCCTATTTGGCATACTTAGCAAAAAAAAAAAAAGTGAGAAACTACGCAGGCATGATTGTCGAGCTCACTGGGGGATCAAAAGAAGGACCCTGGAAATAACTTGCCTATCATCACCTATGGAGCCGGTACGTGGTATACCCGCGCGGCCATAGTCAGAAACAGGAACAAAATTAGAGACAATGCAGAGAACAATACTTCTCACTATCACAAAGCATGGTGATCTCCCATTTTATTTGGAAGTAGCCAAAATAGGCTTATATTACAGACTTAAATGGACATACCCACAGACTTTCTGGGGATAGCCCTTGACACAGCCAATACCATCAAGGCCACAAAGCTCCGTGAGCTATGGCAAGTAAATCGGGAGCAGAGAAACCAGAGGTCTTGTTACCAAAACGTTTCTCTCACAGGTGGCAATGGTTAGTCCAAAGCCACCAAAGTGGTACGCTCCTGCACTTTTCACATTTATATTGGCTCCCTAAAGGCTAAATTAACTTCCTTGAGGCTGACTGACCCAAACTGTACCTGTAGAGAAAGTGAAGACGGAATACATTCTCTACGAATGTATAATTTATGATATAACAAGAACCCAATTAATAGCAGAAACTGACCCTCTGCCGGGGGACAATACTTACCTTGCGCTCGCTTTGATCAAAAAATACCTAGGGGACAAGAACATTTATTTATAATAGAAGAAAATAATTATAAAGCTTTCACAAGCTTTATACAAAAAGTATTTGAAATTCGTGGAAATATCCAGACGGGCCTTACAGTCCCCATAGCAAAACAACATTCGATAGCCAAAGAGCCTAAGTCTCTCACCACGGCCAGATGATGACTTTTTAAACTGACAGGGTAGCTATATTCAGCTCCCAGACAGATACCCATATTTGACTAAACCGGTTTGGCTAGGGGCTCCCAGGATTATCCTGCCCCGTGGGGAATCTGGGGCCCCACATCAAATAAGTAAACATGTAGGGGAGGGAGATGTACAGGCAGCCAGGGAAGCAGTTTAGCTGAAAAATATTAGTAAGGTAACCGTAAGGGGATGCAATATAGAATGAAAGAAGAATGAATGAAAGGAAAGAATGAAAGAGTGAAAGACAGAGAATGGGCTGGGCATTGGATGATAGAGTGAAATAGGAATTGCGGTAAAAGGGAATGAACGTTAGTTTTAGTGGAAGAGAGTGACCCAGCAAGGGAACAAGAGAGAGTGAATGAGCGTTATAGTAAATGGGAATGAGCAAAGGAATGAAAGAAATTGACCGCAAGAACACACATATAAAAACAATATATTCATTAGAAATACTAACGCAATCTCGACTAACATATACTATATACTGACGACAACAACAACAACACAAACACTGAGCCCCCTGGCTTGCAAGTTCTGCAATCATGGCTTTACTTTAACTGAAAATTATTAGTAAGTTGAAGTGCCCAGGGAGAGCAGTGCAATAAGAAAGAATTGAGTAAATGAGACAAATGCCAGCAGAATAACTGAAAGTATATCTGATATTGATTAATTGAGATATAATAATGAGATATCGATTAATTTAAGTATTTACTAATCCTTAGTCTCTATCCACTAAATCTTAATTATTAGATGTTAAGTACACTACATCCCATTGCATCCCCCCTCGGTGTGAGAATGAAGATGGATATGTAAAAAAATGTATAACAAAACAGAAAATGTAGGAAAAAAAGCACAACGGTATAAAATGTAAGAAAAAATTATAACACCAGAATGAGAGCAGAGTGAATGAGGATTATGAGTGGATGAAATTGCCTGCCTTTCCTCATCCCCCCAATGGATGATGGGCAGGAGCCCACATCCTCTGCCTATCCAAGCAGACACCATGCCGTTACTAGTTAGCCGACAGTGTGGACCCTGACGAACAGGGTCTTGCCCATTGGCCAGTGTGGGATAGAGCACCAACGCAGGCACTTCAACATTGGGACCCTTTTTCCTATGATCCTTCATTCCTACCACCTGGGTTGGTTGTTCTCTCACTCCAGCGGCGAATGGGAAGAAACCCCGGAGCCCGCAACAATGATACTAGACACCTGAATCTGTGCTTATACTGCTCATTTGTCTGGGTCTTTCCATTATTCTATAAATTAGTTTCCTGTCTCTGTAGTGTTTGGGCATTCTTTTATCAGTATTGACTGATCAATTTTCAGCTCTCTTTGAACCCCTTATTATTCCTCTTAACATTTCATTCAGCAAAAATTTCACTCTTATGATTTCATTTGGCTCCTTTCTTCTGCTGTGCAGTTTTTCTGTATAGCTCTCACCTCACTCTTTCGTTGTCAAATCATATCCAACTAATCTCCTTTCACAAAAGAACATTTTAAAACTTCATCGCTGTTCCCTCTAGAAGTTTATCCATGATATTGTTTTTATTCCCTATTAGCTGCAACCTAGTGAGACTATGTAAGGCATTTAGAAGGCAGCAACTGAGGCTGACGTAATGATACATGCTTTATCCACTTGCACCGTCTTTTAATTTTCTCTTGCTTTTGATCTCTTCTAAGTATTTTTCTCATTAATTAGCAGAACAATTTATTTGAGAGAAACTATTCTGTTAATTTCTCTTTTGTTGATTCATTTTCATTTGTATCAGGTCTTCTTGATTGCCCCATATTGCTCCTTTCATGTGACATAATAAACAATATATATTATCTCTCCCTTAACTTTTATCCGCTTGGACTGGCTTTGGCTTCCACCACATTATTCTGGCTGTGCCCGAGGATATAAATGAAGAAGAAGAAAAGCAGATCTCTGATGCCATCCTGGAATGTGCCAAGCCCCTATGTCCACCTGCCCGACGTCGAACGCAACCATGGATATCAGACGAGTGCCTCGACCTCGTGGACAAACGGAAACAGGCAAAGTTGGTCGACTTTGAACGGTACCGGCAGCTAAACCGAGAAGTCCGACAAAGAATGACAGCAGAAAGGGAAACATACTGGAACCAAGTGGCAGACGATCTTGAAGTGGCGGCATCCAAAAACGAGTACCGCACCCTCAGATGTCTGAGTGGAAAGACCAAATTGACTAGTGACAACATCAAGAATGCTGATGGGACCTTCGTGCGATCACCATCCGAACGCCTGCAACGGTGGAGTGAATTCTTCAAAGGTGCGCATCCAGAACGATTTATCTGAGGAATTTACCATCCAAACTGGAGTCCGCCAAGGGGATGTAGCCTCCCCATTGCTTTTCAACATCGTGGTCGACGCCATTATGAGGCAAGCATTCAGAAACAGACAGGGCATACAATATGACAAGGATCACTATGTGACTGACCTGATGTTTGCTGATGATAGTGCTATCCTTGCCGGTAACGACGCTGAAGCCACGGACATCCTCTACGACATTGCCCGCATTGCCCGGCCATACGGTTTGAAGATCAATGCTGGTAAGACAAAGGCCCTGACAACAGATGGGTCGCAAGCCACCATCTATCTCGAAGGCGTCCAGATCGAGCAAGTGCAGGACTTTAAATACCTTGGGTCGCTGGTCCAGGAGAAGAAAGTTGCATCCACCATGGAAATCCACAGCAGAATTGGACAGGCGGCCACTGCGTTCGCCTCGCTCAAATGGTGTCTATGGAAGAGGACCAACATTTCCACAAAGACTAAAATCCGACTCTTCCGGACTTTGATTCTGTCCATTCTTCTTTACGGATCGGAAACATGGATTTGTCTCAAGTTAGATTTGAACAAACTTGAGGTATTCCAAATGCGATGCCTGCGGCAGATCTTGGGCATCTCTCTTCGCGACCGCATCACTAATGATACCATCCGCGCCAGATGCCAACAGCAACCAACCATTGCCGACCAAATCCAGAAGCGAAGGCTCAGATGGTTTGGCCACGTATGTAGAATGGGCACGAACAGAATACCATCCACACTCCTTTGGAGACAACGACCCACCCAATGGAGCATCCAACGGACCGCGCCTAGGAAAACGTGGGCCAAGCAAGTGGAAGATGACTTGAAGAGCCGACGTCTCGACCTTAACCAGGCCAAGACTGAAGCCATGGATCGTAAGGTATGGAAGAACATCACAGAGCAAGTCCGAAACCCTGCGGCACCTACAGCAGCATACTGGTTGCGTGGCCAACCGCCTCCCCCAGCTGCCAGCTAAGGACCAAAGAAGAAGAAGAAGATATCTCAAACAATTAGCAGATATTAGCAGCTTGATGTCTGCTAATATCTCTTTTGATGATACCACCTTTGCTGATCTGTTTGCATCATCTATTCTAAACTGTTGCCACTCCTTGCTTATGAATTCATAATATGCATTATATTTCTACTATGAAAATTGAAGGGCATTACTAAATAGATTAAGAGAAACAGATCAACTAAATAAAGAAAGAGAAAACACTTCACTGTGTGCTTTAAGAAATGTTTATTAAATGTAGATGTTTAAACATTAACAGACACATAGCAAATTTGGATCCTAACATAATCTTGCTTTATGATAACTGTTTTTGATAATTTTGAATATGAGACGAAAACTAACCAACTACACAGAATTACATGCTATTTCCCCCAACTTGGGTGGCACTACCCCTTGCCTGGTAGGTAGCCCCACTGCCATCTGTCAATTCCCATCCCCTCTTATGTCCCCCCCTTTCAACCAGGCTCTCGCCTGGTTGAAAGGGGGGGGACAGAAGAGGGTCTTTCTGGGCTTTCCCTGTCTGTAGCCTTGGCTACCACAGGGTTCGCCCCACCAGTGCTTTACACTACCTACTGCCCGGCCCACCTCCTCGTGGCGCTGGACGGTAAACTACATAAATCTGGCTTTAACAGAGTTTTGTATTCATCACGTTGCCTGACGCGGAGTTGGGGAAACCCCCGGAACCGCTTATAATTAATACTATACACTATACTGAGCTATTATGTTACCGATTGTGGCTCTCTGTTAGCATGGCGACAGTAGCCGTGATACTTCCATCCTCATGCACGTCCGGAGCCGATTATCATACCGTACTCGAAGTCACTTAGATGGCGTTTCTGACCAATTCGAGCGCGCGGGTGTGCACGCACACACAATCCCACGTTGTCTAATTGTTTTATGTAGCCTAGTACAAATAAATTACACTATATTTGACAGTGATCTATTCCTTGGATAACTGGAGGGTACCCAATAAACTGGCCAATCTGTATAATCGTATATATGCCATAACTTTGAATCTGCTATCACTGATAAAAATCGAGGGCCTTTATAAAGATGATAAAAATTAAGGGATTTTGTAAACATATTTCATTGAAACAATTTGTTCTCGATCGCGAATTTATGCAATGTATTTGAATTATTTCTTCTTAAGGAGAGAAAAGGAATATGAAAAATTCGTGTTGACTTAATTCTTCGCAGCGTATGAGTTTCCGAAATGGTAAGTTGGTTTGTTGATGAAGTGCTTGTTGTTAATTTTTAAATTAACATTACCTAAATTAAATTATTATTGCTGAAATATTAGCTATGCTACTAACATACACAGCTTCATAAAGAAAAATAACTGCTTACTACACCCTGTACCAATCGGATTTCTGACGTGTGGAGTTCCCTAACTGCCCTAACAGATTCTTTAGATTAGGAGTTTCGATTCCCCGGTAGTGCTACAAATTTAACCCTGTATATACGAGCAGAGTATATGCAATCACACTGTTTTAGTTGTAAAATATCTTTTTTTTTTTCCCCTGATGTCAGAACTGGATAAACTATTTGTCCAATAACTGTCCTCTCATCACCAAGGTACAAAATCTGCACAACAAGCATTCTCAAGTTAATTTTCAAATCACTCGACCTTCAACGAAGCAAATATCCTTAGTGTGTTTCCAGATTATAATCGATAACTGTCCATCTATTATAAATAACTTCAGGGTCAAATATCAAAGAATGTTTTCGGCCCTTTACAAAAAATAAATAAAATAAAAGTAAAAATAAATAAAATTGTGCGCTGAAACGGTTATCAATCACTGTCAGCTGAGGAAATCAGCGCTCATGCTGCTGACTTCGTAGCCATACGCCACACTTGCACGCAACAACGCAAGAGGGGAAAATAAAAATCATTTCTTTTTTTTTCTTTTTCCCTGTATGCTGTTACCAGGTTGGACGAGGGGAGTGATTAAGGGGTCTACAGTACTCAGACCCTCAATTCTTCAAGGGACCTGGCCGAAACTTTAATATTACATTTTTTAAATAATTAAATTAATTTTTAATAAGCTACAAAAAATGATTTTATTTATTAATTTTTTTATCTTATTGACACATCGTATATGTGTTTCTATGTACCTACGTGTAGATACATAGAAACACATATACAAACGCAAGGGGTAGCCCATCATGCACTTTACAACGGATTCCTCTTTAACTCTCGAAGAACCTGTCTTGTTAATATAACTGATTATAAAAGTTAGATCCAATTTTCTTTTTAAGCCTAACACACACAAAGAGAGAACACTGAGATCTGAGATGTAACTTGATCACCAAATGATTAACATTACAAACTTCTTACACATATCGCACTGAAATAAGAAAATGTATGAGTAGCAAATACTGCGAATAGTCATCTAGAAAACTTAGCTACATCCGTCTGGCAAATACTATACAGTACTAGAACTCGAGGAAAATATTACTAGGTCTAACATTATCTACTCTACTCTATTTACATTAAACTGCATTTGGATTAAAAATATATTTTTATAATTGCTTACGAAAATACATTAAAGTAGTTCTTGTCTTTTCTGCAGCTAATGTTTTCGAAGGCTATTGGATTTGTGAAATAAGAAACTAATATAGGGATGAAGGATAGAATACAATTATACAGAATAAAAACGATTTTCTATTACAAGGCGTCATCTCATCGAGAACCAAAAGGAAGAGTTGTTAAAAAATAAAAAAATAAGGGGACATAATAGCATTTCTGCAACATCTAAACGCGACACAGGAATGGATTAAGAAGCTATGGACATATGATATAAGAATGTTAGATATATGATATGCAAATAAGAAATTAATCTCACTATTTAGTGAAGACTAAACATCCGAAGAAACTTTGGAAGTTAATTTCTCCGTACTATATTTATTAATTTCTATTTGTTAAGTGGGTCGGAAGAAAATTTTTGAAATTTATAATTTTTATATTTGTTAATTTCTCAGTACTACAGTACCCTCTTGAAGGTTCTACAGTAAGGAGAAAATTAACAAGCGGTTTAATGTTATTCGTTACGCCTTCCCACTCCGTACGCCATGCCAATTATCGAATAAGTAAGCAGAGGAAGGTCATTGAGCCAAACATTGTACTGTATTTTTTTTTTTTTTTTTTTATAATAGATAATACGGAATAGTCATGTGAAGAGTAGGAAGAAATAAAGGGATGAATCGCAGATTCAATTACGGGCACATGCTTTCTTTTATAATTTCCTACATGTATAAGAAAAGCGATGAACATTTTGTGTCTTTTTCCTCGTACTGGGCATTCCTGAAAGAATTTTACTGTTGAAAAAAAGCCGTGAAATAGGGTTGAATTTGAAAGTGTCTGCAATTCTGCCCAGACACGATAGGAGGGAGTATATCATGAGAGCCTTGTCGATCAATTCGGCCCTGGAAAATTGTGCAAGGCTCAAGGGGTAGAATTTTTTTCAGCTTGGACTGTACTTGTTAACAGGAGAGATTGCTTCTAAAGGGATGGGATACACTTAAATAGGAAGGGTGCAAGAATATTTGCTGATGCTATCGAGGCAGTGTTAGGTGGGTCGGAAAACTGCTAGCTTGGGAGGAGACAAAGACGAATAGATTAACAGTAGCCACTGGCAGAGGTGAAAGAGATTCTTGCACTGCTTCTATTAGAATGAGCAGAAGCCTGAAAAACAAGATGCAGGATATTTTAGAAACTGCCGGGAGTCATTGCGGTACAAGTAAACACATGGGTTGTGTTAGGGTAGCTAAGAATAGAAATAGGTCCATGTATACTTGCGTGTACACCAATGCTAGGAGTTTAGTAAATAAATTTGATGAATTTGAGGTATTGCTCAAAACATCAAAGGCAGATATTGTTGGGATATCAGAGACGTGGTGTCACACAGATATAAGGAATGCAGAACTGGAATTTGGGGAGTACAACGTCTACAGAAAGGATAGACTGGATAGGAAGGGAGGAGGGGTTATGCTATTAGTTAAGAAATACATAAAATCCAAGGAAGTGAAGCCAGTGGACATCGCTGGACAGTGCAGTGTCGAGTCAGTTTGGTGTGACATAAGCATTGGGAGATCAAAATTGAGAGTAGGAGTGTGCTATAGGCCTAACGACTCTGATGAGTATAAGAAACTGTACAGGGAAATAGAGTGGGCCAGTAAATCAGAGAGTCTTATAATGGGAGATTTTAATTTCCCAGATATTGACTGGAATTTGGGGGCTGGTCACTCATACACTAGCAAGGCTTTTGTGGATTTATTTGATGATTGTTTTCTACATCAGCATGTTCGGGAGGCAACTAGAGGGAGGAATACTCTTGATTTGATTATCAGCAGTGATTCTTCATGCATTAAGAATCTGCAGATAAATGAACCACTAGGTGGCAGTAGTCACAGTATGCTGAAGTGGGATTTACTCAAAGAGGTAACTACCATTAGGGGTAAAGGGAAGGGTTATTGCTTTCGTAAAGGCGACTATGATGGACTGACACAGTATTTAAATTCTATACAGTGAGACCAACTGATGATGTTACCAACAGCAAATGCAAAATGGGAAGCATTCAAAGAACTTATCTTGGAAGCTACTAGGCTTTACATACCAACTAAGAAATATTGTTCAAGGTTTAGGCCTAAATGGATGTCAGATGAACTGATGAGGCATATGGGAGAGAAGAAACATGCATGGGATACATACAAATTAACACATGACACAGACGCCTATGATAGATACAAGTTGATCTGTAACCAAGTTACAAACGAGGTTAGGCAGGCGAAGGCAGATTACGAGAAATCTTTGGCAAGGGATGCAAAGAAAAACAGCAAAGAGTTCTTTACTTATGTAAACTCTAGAAGGAAGGGGATGAATCAGATTGGTCCACTTGGTATCGATGGGTCAACTGAACTGATGAGGCATATGGTAGAGAAGAAACATGCATGGGATACATACAAATTAACACATGACACAGAAGCCTATGATAGATACAAGTTGATCTGTAACCAAGTTACAAACGAGGTTAGGCAGGCGAAGGCAGATTACGAGAAATCTTTGGCAAGGGATGCAAAGAAAAACAGCAAAGAGTTCTTTACTTATGTAAACTCTAGAAGGAAGGGGATAAATCAGATTGGTCCACTTGGTATCGATGGGTCAACTGTTGATGATCCTGCTCAGGTAGCTAACAAACTAAATGAATATTTTGCATCGACATTCACATATGAGGAGTTATTTTGCGAGGGGAAAGCCAGAGGTGTATTCAACTCTAGCAGTAAGCTAGAGAATCTTGTAATCACTGAGAGTAAAGTGGAGGAGAAATTGTTGAAGATAAACACAAGAAAGGCACCGGGGGTGGATGGGATCTATCCAGTTATATTAAAGGAGGCAGCAAAGGAAGTAAGCAAACCCTTAGCCATAATTATGAGAGCTTCCTTGGACTCAGGGGAGGTACCCACAGACTGGAGCTGTGCAAATGTCACCCCAATTCACAAAGGAGGATCAAAGGCCGACACAAGTAATTATAGACCTGTGAGTTTAACTTCTGTTCCAGGAAAATTAATGGAGGCCCTAGTTAAAGAAACACTGCAGGATCATTTAGACAAGACTTCAGCTATAGCTCGGACACAGCATGGTTTTGTTAAGGAGAAGTCATGCCTGACCAATTTGATTGAATACTATGATGCAGTCACAAAGGAACTGGATGCAGGGAATAACTTTGATATTATATACTTGGATCTTAGAAAGGCTTTTGATACTGTTGCACATGGAAGACTGCTGCACAAATTGGAGCAGTGTGGCATTGGAGGCAAATTGCTGCTGTGGATAAAGGGGTGGCTGAGGGGGAGAAGACAGAGTGGTAATCAATGGACACTGCTCGTCGTGGACTAATGTTATTAGTGGAGTCCCTGAGGGCTCAGTGTTGGGTCCATTATTGTTTTCTGTATTCATAAATGATATTGATGAGGGTATATCAAGCTTAATGTCGAAGTTTGCAGACGATACAAAGGTAGGCAGGGTTGTCAAGGACACTACTGACACTATGCTGCTGCAACAGGATCTGGAAAGGTTGAGCAGATGGGCTGAGAGGTGGCAAATGAAGTTTAACATTGACAAATGTAAAGTACTACACATGGGAAACAGCAACCCCAGAGCAACGTATCAACTCTGTGGTACTACACTGACAGTGGTAGAGAATGAAAGGGACCTGAGGGTGGTTGTGCAGGCAGATATGAAGTTCTCTGAGCAGTACAGACGGGCTGCAAGAGTAGCTCATGGTGTATTGTCAATGATATATAAGAATTTTTCTAGCAGGGATAAGGAGGTGATTATTCCCTTGTATAAGGCAATGGTCAGGCCACACCTAGAGTACTGTATACAGGTCTGGAGGCCTCATTTCAAGAAGGATGTAGAACTGCTGGAACAAGTACAGATAAGGGCAACAAGATTAGTGAATGGAACAAAGGGGTGCCCTTACGAAGAAAGGCTTAAGTTTTGCAAATTGCAGAGTCTGGAGACTAGGCACCAGCGAGGTGATCTGATAGAGTTGTATAAGGCCTTGAATGGTTTGAGCATGCTCAATGCTGATGGGATATTCCTCTTGCTCAGAATAATCACCTAAGAGGGCATAAATTCAAATTGAGGAAAGACAGATGTAGAATAGACGTGAGGAAATTTGTCTTTAGCCAGCGGGTGGTTGGTTGGTGGAACAGACTTCCATCCCTTGTCGTGGAAGTTGATAGCCTAAATAAGTTTAAGGCTCAGCTGGACAGGTATTTTGAACGAACAGAGGGGTGAAGTGGAAGTGTTTTTTTTTTTTTTTTTTTTTTTTTTTTGGCTGATGCTGCATAAGCTTGCTTTCTTTCATCAAATGCCTCTACTAATGCTAATGCTAATTTTTGTGTTATTGTATTATTCACTTTTAAACTTATCAATTTATTTGCAAGTTAATGTTCATAATTTTATTCATCCGGATGTATTTTGCACTGCTGTGTTGTATACTGCACTTTAACTGAGAACACTCCTGTAGTGTATATTAGATATAAGAATAATAAATATCAGAATGGCATTTTAAATCTGTCTGATTTAATTTTAACTCCAGTGTTACATCTTAAATAAATATTAACATCATGTACATGCTATGTAATCAATTCTTATAATGTTTTCATATTTTAATTAAGTTATACTGAATTTATTCAGGGACACATTTTGGCAGTAGAAATGCCTAAGTCAATCATCTTTCTGGTTTACAGGTAATGTGGGACGTGAAAGATTTAAAAACTGTTGGTCTATAGCCGGTGGTCAGCGCGAAGGGGCATAATAAGTACAGGTGCTTTGACCGCACGAAAATACTTATCAAAGAATCTCTTGTGTGTGTGTGAAGTGATTAAATAAATAACGTGAAATCAGGAAAGAATCGGGCAGCTAAGCAAATCAATATTTTTGACGATGTCCTGCTTATATGAAGAAAAAATCAGCTGAAAGTTGCAAAATTAAATAAATTACTGATTGCAAAATCAAATAGAATGTTAAAACAAGCCTAATAGGGTACAATATATATAACACATAAATAACAATATAATAAAAACGGAGACATAATAATAACCGATGAAACAAGGATAATTCAAAACAAATAAAATGTCTGGAAAATTTGATACCTTAAATATCAAAAATCACAAGATACATAACTCACAGTTTCGTCACACAAATCAAAGCAGACGAACCAGCTAACTGAGTTACTTTTTAATGTCGAGGGAAAAAGGTAAATTTTGGTGGCGCTTTTATCTCAATGAGTGTGAGGAAAACAGTACTCATTTTTTGTAGTATTGTGCTCTAGAAAATTATTATTCGCGATTCTCTCTTCCGGTTGGTTTGGATTAAATCTCGGCTAAAGAAACCATCTAGGAAAGAGAATAAAGAAATTAAAAATAAATTGAGCAAAAAAAGAAACACAAATATAGAAAATTGAAAGGCAAATTTTACATCAACAGGATTTGTTTTTAGGGCAATATCAGAAGGAGAAAAATAAATCAGACACAGGGAATTTAGTTTACATCAAAGTTATTCCTTCAAAGGAAAACTTCTTTCTAAGACGTCCGTATGCTGCATGGACATTTCGTTGTGCTTGCAGACTTGAGAATTATATAAATTAGGTTTTATGCAAAAATAGCCAAGTGGTTAACCCCCCATGGAATAGAGCACACATTTGTCATTGGTTAGAGCTCTCGTGATAATCACATAATTATCACGGGTAAAAAAACATTACGTACTGTATTTGATTACTGAATTTCTATTTACACTATTTATTCATAAAACAACCCGTTAAGTAAATCTACACTATATAATGTAAGCAAAACTGTTACTGATGAGGGAAGTTGGAGAGATTCACAAGTTACTTAACCCCCCCCTCAGGGATTATGCAATTTGTGAATTGCAGTACAATACATGCAATTTTTTAGCCTTGATTAAAGCGCTTTGCTAATCTACCGCATAATTAACACAAACGGGAGGCAATCAAAACAACAAAAATCAAAATGCCGAACATTCTAAACGTAGATATTTATAACAGGCTAAAATGCCAACCAATCAAGCTGTGCGTTATGTTATGTATTTATAGTTAACATATTTGTAAATTTTTTTCGATTATTTCGCCAATTTTTGAAATATGGTCCTCTATGGTTGAGAATCATGTTTCTACTAAGATGATGATGATGCTTGTTTGTTTCGGGATTTATTGGGCGCATCGGCAACTATGAACATAGTGCGCCGGATGATGATGCTACTACCAAGCGTAGCATCTAATACAATAATTTGCTAAACAAACTGTCAGAGGCTAGGTTTCTGGATCATTAAGTGTTCTCATAATACTTATGAGTCAAGGCTTAATTCAGAGAACCATGTGTTCAAGTCAGAAATTTAAATGCCAGTAAAACAGCACGACATTTTCCATATTATTATATCTTGCGGTACTACTAAATACGATAGTGCTATTTTATTCTCTCTTATCTTGTGAACTTTTACGTGGCCGTCCAGGAGTAATAAAACTGATTTTTTTTTTTTTTTTTTTATTGTGCATATATACAGGGTGTTTCAGTTAAACGTTTCAGAACTTCTAAGAGGGGTAGGGTACATCCTGACAACTCGAAATCATATAGCAATGTGGGGTCGGAAATGCTTTCCTGAAGCGGTGTTGTACACAGAAGCACCATAAAGAAAAGAGACCGTAAGTGAGAAATCGTTTTAATAATACATGAAAAGAAGCAAACGGTACATGGATTAAAGTAAGTGTTCGAAGTTTCTTCCACGGGCTACAATGCACGCCTCACATCTCCGACGCATGGACATCCGAACATTCTGGAATACTCCAGGCGAATTTCTTCGGCAGCTACTGCGATTCTTGCAACCAGCTCCTCAGCATTGTCAACAGGGGTGTCATAAACTAGCGATTTCATATGACCCCAGAAATAAAAATCAAGACATGATAGGTCGGGTGACCGAGCAGGCCAACGCACGGGACCACCACGTCCGATCCACTGTTGACCAAATGTGACATCCAGGTAGTTACGAACATCTCCGCTATAATGGGCAGGGGCTCCATCGTGTTGGAACCACATTGTCTGTTGCGTCGATGCAGAAATCTGTTCATCTCTCAAAAGTTGTGGCAATACTTGCTGCAGAAAGATCAAGTAGATAGGTCCGGTTAGACGACACGGTAACAGGTAAGGGCCGATGAGGTGATCTCCCATAATACCGGCCCATACATTGACCGATAATCGAATCTGTGCTGCACGACGGCGTATTGCAAGCGGGTTCTCGACCGCCCAGATATGGTCGTTATGCGTGTTGAAAATTCCTTCCCTTGTGAAGGAATTTTCACGGTCATATGAAATCGCTAGTTTATGACACCCCTGTTGACAATGCTGAGGAGCTGGTTGCAAGAATCGCAGTAGCTGCCGAAGAAATTCGCCTGGAGTATTCCAGAATGTTCGGATGTCCATGCGTCGGAGATGTGAGGCGTGCATTGTAGCCCGTGGAAGAAACTTCGAACACTTACTTTAATCCATGTACCTTTTGCTTCTTTTCATGTATTATTAAAACGATTTCTCACTTACGGTCTCTTTTCTTTATGGTGCTTCTGTGTAAAACACCGCTTCAGGAAAGCATTTCCGACCCCACATTGCTATATGATCTCGAGTTGTCAGGATGTACTCTACCCCTCTTAGAAGTTCTGAAACGTTTAACTGAAACACCCAGTATAGCTACATTTGAACAACGTAAAAGAACACAATAACAGCCGCATATAACGAGGCAAATAATCTGTAGAGGGCATTTTCTCTGTGAATACTGTAAAAATATCAATTCTCTTAAAACTAACCTGGATTTTGGTGTTAAAAATTAAACTGAAGGTAAATAGGCGATAAAGAGACAGTTAAACAAAAAAAAAAAAAAAAATCAGACAAAAAATTGATAAATTACAAGAGACATTAAAGAATCTCTCTCTCTCCAGTGAGGTTCTATTCGGACAATGATGCTCATTGTCGGAATAGAAGTTGAATAAAATATACAAAAGTTGGCAAGGTGATTAATAACAGTAATCATTGTGAGCTACTGCAATAAGATCTAGGAAAATTAGGTGTCGAAGGGCTGAGTATCGGCAGTTAAATATCTAGGAAATAAACTCATACACCGACCATTGAACAAAATTTACTGTAACTAAAATTTTTACAAATAGTATAGAAATATAATATAAAACAAATTATTTACAATAAACTAATGATTGTATTTTGCGGAATACTAAAAACTGTAATAAAAGATCGTTTACAATAAAATAAGCTAAAATAAAAAATTAAAAGCGCTAAAAACCTGCAGCTTTCGAGAGCATCAGCTCTCCTCTTCAACAGTAATATGACTTTCTGCAACATCTCCTTAAATAGCAGGTTCACGGTATCTCCACACGTGGTATTTCTCCACGTGGTTCAATCGGCACACGGTCAGAACCGGAAGCGGAAATGTCTCGGGTACGTGGCAAAGAAAATCGTTCATCCGAACTTAATATAATTGTTTCAAAAATAGGATGAATACGCATGCCTCTATCTCTATTCATGGTATTCTTACTGGATGAACCAATCCGTAAATAGTGTCCTCCGGGGAGATTTGATGGTGCTTCTCCCAAAAATGTTCGGCCACGGCAGAGTTACTGTAATCAGCGGTCCTTATGGCATTTAAATGTTCCCCCAGACGATCCCTAAGCCGTCGTTTTGTTTCCCCCACATAACACTCCCCACAATCCGGGCATTCTATTCTATAAATAACTCCGCTACTGAGATCTTTTGGTATACGGTCTTTGACCTGAGACACAGCTGTGCACAGCGTGTCTTATAACCCCGTAAAATTCTTGCCAGATGCTCAGTAAGGCCCGAATAGTAGGGGATGTATGCGGTGGCTACCGGGACGAACGACTCCCTACGCTCGGACACCCCTCTACTATATCTATCCAGGATCCTCTGGGGGTATCCGCACTTTCTAAGTTCTGCCGTGACACGATTAATTTCTTTCTCTTTATCCTCAGAAGTGGTACAGTGTGATCTTACTCTGTCAAATAGAGCTTTTGCTACACTATTCTTGTATTGTCCAGCTTGTGCTGAATTATAGTGGGTGTATTGACCTCTACATATGGGTTTTTAAAAACTGACGTCTTAAGCCTAGAACCCACCCTAGAGACCAATACATCCAAAAACGACAGAGTACCGCCCGTTTCCACCTCTGAGGTGAATTGTATAAATTGGGAGAAGCTATTAAGCCAGCAAACGGCATCATCCTCCCTCCCTTTCTGGACCAGGGCAAAGGTATCATCAACGTATCTTCTCCAATTCCTGATAGGAAACGAACACCCACTAAAAACCCTACTTTCCAACTCCTTCCATGGCCAAGTTGGCCACGGTGGCACTAATGGGTGAACCCATGGCCGTACCACGAATCTGCTTATACATAGTTCCTTGAAATAACATGGTAGTGCTAGCTAGACATAATTCTACCCCGGTACAAATATCTTCCACACCGAGCCGTGATCTATTATCAAGTGAGGCATCCCTGGTCAATGCCATTTTTACACAATATACTGCATGATTAATAAGGAATACATGTAAATACAGATACAACATCAAAAGAAATCATGCTCTCATCATCATTTATAGTCAAATTCCCCACAAAATTCACAAACTCTCTACTGTCCTTAACAACATACTCGGACTGCCCCACTATGGGTGCAATTAATTTGGCCAAGTACCCTGATAGCGCATAGGAAGGACTCCCTATAAATGAAACTATAGGTCTCAAGGGTACTTCTGCCTTATGAATTTTTGGCAGTCCATAGAATCGCGGGAGTTGACTACCTGTAGTGTGTAATGACCAGTAACTCTCCTTGGAAATCTTCTCCATGTTCAACCAGGATTGTACCAATTTATTGACTCGCCATTCCAGACCCACCAATGGGTTCCTCTGGATCACCTTCTCTGGTGGGTCTGGAACGGCGAGTCAGTAAATTGGTACAATCCTGGTTGAACACGGAGAAGATTTCCAAGGAGAGTTACTGGTCATTACACACTACAGGTAGTCAACTCCCGCGATTCTATGGACTGATAAAAATTCATAAGGCAGAAATACCCTTGAGACCTATAGTTTCATTTATAGGGAGTCCTTCCTATGCGCTATCAGGGTACTTGGCCAAATTAATTGCACCCATAGTGGGGCAGTCCGAGTATGTTGTTAAGGACAGTAGAGAGTTTGTGAATTTTGTGGGGAATTTGACTATAAATGATGATGAGAGCATGATTTCTTTTGATGTTGTATCTTTATTTACATGTATTCCTATTAATCATGCAGTATATTGTGTAAAAATGGCATTGACCAGGGATGCCTCACTTGATAATAGATCACTGCTCGGTGTGGAAGATATTTGTACCGGGGTAGAATTATGTTTAGTAGCACTACCATGTTATTTCAAGGAACTATGTATAAGCAGGTTCGCGGTACGGCCATGGGTTCACCCATTAGTGCCACCGTGGCCAACTTGGCCATGGAGGAGTTGGAAAGTAGGGTTTTTAGTGGGTGTTCGTTTCCTATCAGGAATTGGAGGAGATACGTTGATGATACCTTTGCCCTGGTCCAGAAGGGGAGGGAGGATGATGCCGTTTGCTGGCTTAATAGCTTCTCCCAATTTATACAATTCACCTCAGAGGTGGAAACGGGCGGTACTCTGTCGTTTTTGGATGTATTGGTCTCTAGGGTGGGTTCTAGGCTTAAGACGTCAGTTTTTAAAAACCCATATGTAGAGGTCAATACACCCACTATAATTCAGCACAAGCTGGACAATACAAGAATAGTGTAGCAAAAGCTCTATTTGACAGAGTAAGATCACTGTACCACTTCTGAGGATAAAGAGAAAGAAATTAATCGTGTCACGGCAGAACTTAGAAAGTGCGGATACCCCCAGAGGATCCTGGATAGATATAGTAGAGGGGTGTCCGAGCGTAGGGAGTCGTTCGTCCCGGTAGCCACCGCATACATCCCCTACTATTCGGGCCTTACTGAGCATCTGACAAGAATTTTACGGGGTTATAAGACATGCTGTGTACAGCTTCCTGGGCGGAGGCTGTGCACAGCTGTGTCTCAGGTCAAAGACCGTATACCAAAAGATCTCAGTAGCGGAGTTATTTATAGAATAGAATGCCCGGATTGTGGGGAGTGTTATGTGGGGGAAACAAAACGACGGCTTAGGGATCGTCTGGGGGAACATTTAAATGCCATAAGAACCGCTGATTACAGTAACTCTGCCATGGCCGAACATTTTTGGGAGAAGCACCATCAAATTTCCCCGGAGGACACTATTATTTTGGATCGTGCACACGGATTCTGGGAGCGTAAATGGCTCGAGGGTTTACGGATTGGTTCATCCAGTAAGAATACCATGAATAGAGATAGAGGCATGCGTATTCATCCTATTTTTGAAACAATTATATTAAGTTCGGATGAACGATTTTCTTTGCCATGTACCCGAGACATTTCCGCTTCAGGTTCTGACCATGTGCCGATTGAACCACGTGTGGAGATACCGTGAACCTGCTATTTAAGGAGATGTTGCAGAAAGTCATATTACTGTTGAAGAAGAGAGCTGATGCTCTCGAAAGCTGCAGGTTTTTAGCGCTTTTAATTTTATATTTTAGCTTATTTTATTGTAAACGATCTTTTATTACAGTTTTTAGTATTCCGCAATATACAATCATTAGTTTATTGTAAATAATTTGTTTTATATTATATTTTTATACTATTTGTAAAAATTTTAGTTACAGTAAATTTTGTTCAATGGTCGGTGTATGAGTTTATTTCCTAGATATGAGTTTTCCCGACCTCAGAGGCCTCTTTCAGGATATCGGCAGTTAAAGTTTAACATTGTTGTTTTGTATATTTATCAATGATATTGATGAAGGTATATCAGGCTTAGTGTCGAAGTTTGCAGATGACAGAAAGGTTGGCAGGGTTGTTAATGACAGTAATGGCAGTGTGCTACAACAACAGGATCTAGATAATTTGGGCAGATGGCCTAAGAAGTAGCAACTGAAGTTTAACCTTAACAAATGCAAAGTACTGCATATGGGTAGAAATCACCCCAGAGAAACGTACCAACTGTGTGGTACTACACTTAAGATGGTAGAAAATGAAAAAGACCTGCGAGTAATTGTGCAGTCAGATATGAAGTTTTCTGAGCAATGCAGACAGGCTGCCAGGGCAGGTCATGGGGTTTTGTCAATGATATATAGGAATTTTGCTAGCACGGAAAAGGAGGTTATTGTCCCTCTGTATAAGGCAATGGTCAGGCCACGCCTTGAGTACTGCGTACAGGTCCGGAGGCCTCATTTTAGGAAGGATGTAGATTTGCTTGAGCGTGTACAGAGAAAGACAACAAGATTGGTGAGGGGAATGAAGGGATCCTCTTACCCAGAGAGGCTTAAGTTCTGCAAATTGCAGTGGCTGGAGACTAGGCACCTGCGCGGTGATCTGATTGAGGTGTATAAGGCCTTTAATGGGTTGAGCACGCTGAATTCTGATGGGATCCTTCCACTTGTTCAGATTACGAACCTAAGGGGGTATAAATTCAAATTAAGAAAGACAGATGTAGAATAGATGTGCGGAAATTTGCCTTTAGCCAGCGGGTGGTTAATTGCTGGAACAAACTTCCATCTGTCGTTGTGAAAGTTGATAGGTTAAATAAATTTAAGGAGGAACTGGACAGGCATTTGGAGGGAATGGTGTGTTTTTTTTTTTGTTTTTTTTTGGCTGATGCTGCATAAGCTTGCTTTCTTGCATCACATGTCATACTACTACTACATTGACAAATGCAAGATACTGCTTGTGGGTAACAGTAATCCCAGATTAACGTACCAACTGTGTGATACTACACTCAGAGAAGTGGAAAATGAAAATGGCCTTAGGGTAATTGTGCAGTCAGATATTGAATACTCTGAGCAATACAGCCAGGCTGCCAGGACAGCTCATGGGTTTTTTTTTTTTTTTTTTTTTAATGATATACAGAAACTTTGCTAGCAGGTATAAGGAGGTGATTATCCCCTTGTACAAGGCCAGGTTTAATCCACATCTTGAGTATTGTATACTGGTCTGGAGGCTCATTTTAGGAAGAATGCAGATCTGCTGGAACGGGTGCAAATAAGTGCAACCAGATTGGTGAAAGGAAGAAAAGGGTGCTCTTACAAAGAGACTTCGGTTCTGCCAATTGCAGCGTCTGGAGACAAGGCATTTGCAGGGAGATCCGATTGAGGTGTTAAGGCCTTGAATGGATTGAGTAAGCTGAATGTTGATGGCATTCTTCGTCTTTCTGACACTACATGTTGAGGTGGAATAAATTCAAGTTGAAGAAGGATGGTCGCAAGATATATGTGCGGAAGTTTGCCTTCAGTCAGAGGGGGCTGATTGTAGGAACAAAACTTCCATCTGTTGTTGAAGTTGGTAGTTTGAATAAATCCAGGAAGAACTAGAAAAAAATCTTAGAGGGTATGGATGGGTAAAATGCGTAGTTTTTTTTTTTTTTTTTAATGCTATATAAGCTTGCTTTCTTGCATAATTTTCCACTACTAATACTAATGCAAAGGAGGACTAACTATATCAATGGAGATATTTCTATTTTATAAGAAGATACAGTACATTTAAATAAATCAATCATAACAAGATTATTACACGGATTTGGCAGTTACATGGTCGAATTCGCTACCGTGAAGTACCAAAGATGGGGTTTACTTCATCCTCCCACATAAGGGGATCAATGTTTGCAAAGCCTAGTTAATATAGGTAAATTAGGTTAATTCTATATGTAAATTACATTAATCCTAAATGTACGTGTTTATCATAATCACTGTAAAATAATAAAACAAAGTCAAAATATAATGAGCCAAATAGCAATTAGCTTAAGTACAGTATTATAATTAGTCGATCACAGTAATTCTTGATGCTCGGCACAAAGATGAAAACTGCAAAATTTCACAGGAGGAGCACACTCTGATGCTGCTACTGCTGTTTTTGTTTGAAGGCTGCCCAAGGAGAAAAGTCAAAATAAGTTTTCTGGAGAATCTGTAAATTAGTGTTTTTCGGGTGTCATTATTTGTAACTTTTTAAACTATCCTTCTTCCCCCACCCAGTCCTTATCTGTACAGATATTTTGTCTAGAATCCAAAAATTTCTTAATGATTTTTACCACAATGGTTTCTTCAGAAAGCTTTTCACTGATGAACTGTTTGTTTAAATTGCTCACACAGGATATGAGGACAAAAACTAATTTGCATAAACTTTATAAAGTTTATGCAAATTAGTTTTTGTCCATGAAAAGCGGTAATCAGATTAAAAATATGGGAATTTTACACAGGCGTAGGTCACAGAAAGAAGAAAAGAAAAAAAAAAAAAAAAACGAATAGTAATCCTGTCGCACAATACAGTAGCGGGCGAACTTTCTGTTTTGTTATTTGCATGTGGTAGCATAGATATGTAAACAAATCAGAGCGCCTTCTTAGTGAATGCAACAAGCAGCTGTTTAAAAGTAACCAATCCACAAGGGGAAGGTACTGCACGCGAGCAGTCACGTGTAAAGCTAATCACCTGCTATATCTCGTTTCTCGCGAGAATGCTCGATATCAATATTAACTGGAGCGCCGTGACAGACATAGCATTGGTAAATGCATGGCAAAATCGTGGTAGCAGGTGTTTTCTGCAGTGTTAGGAAGTGAATTAATATGGATTACGGTGAAAGGGAGCCTCCAGATCGTGCAGACATTTCTTGTTTATATCCAGAAATACTTTCGTTAATCTTCGGTTACCTGGACATAAGAAGCAAAGGACGCGTGGCTCAAGTGTGTGCGGCATGGCGTGATGCTGCCTATCACAAGTCAGTGTGGAGAGGTATAGAAGCTAAGTTACACCTGAGACGCGCGAACTATGCTTTGTTCTCCAGCTTTGTGCGTCGGGGTATCCGTCGAATACAAGTGCTCAGTTTGCGTAGCAAAGTAATGAGCCTACATGATGTTGTACAAGAACTGCCAAATATACAAAGTATCAACCTCATTGGGTGCTATAACTTAACGAACAACTCGATTGCCCAAGCTCTTAATGAAGAAATTCCAACTCTAACAGAATTAAACCTTAGTATGTGTAAGCAAATTACTGATTACAGTCTTGGACGAATTGCCCAGTATCTACGAAACCTGGAGTTCCTAGATCTCGGTGGATGCTCTAATATTACCAATACAGGAATGCTTCTAATAGCGCAAGAATTAAAACGATTGAGGTTCCTTAATTTGCGCAGCTGTCGGCAAGTTTCCGACGGTGGTATCAGACATTTAGCGGGAATATCTGCAGAGGATGCCGGAGGAGCGCTATCTCTAGAACACCTCGGACTTCAGGACTGCCAGAAATTAACAGACGAAGCCCTGCTTCACATCAGTTTAGGTTTGCGCAATTTAAAAAGTATCAATCTCAGTTTTTGTGCCAGTATAACAGATTCAGGTATGAAACATATAGCTCGCATGATGTCACTGAGAGAAATAAATTTAAGAAGCTGTGATAACATCACCGACATTGGGATGGCTTACCTTGCCGAAGGTGGATCCCGCATTTCGTCCCTAGATGTCAGTTTTTGTGACAAAGTTGGTGACCAAGGCTTACACTTTATCTCTCAAGGACTTTTTAATCTTCGTTGTTTAAGCCTAAATGCATGTGCCATAAGTGATGAAGGCGTAGGTCGTATAGCCAGAACTTTAAGTGACCTACATACGTTGCATATCGGCCAGTGTAGTCGAGTTACAGATAAAGGTTTAACTTTAATATCTGAACATTTTCAAAATCTGACTTGCATAGACCTCTATGGATGCACAAGGATTACAACTGTGGGATTGGAGAAGGTAATGCAGTTGCCTCATCTTGGGGTTCTTAATTTGGGTCTTTGGCAGAAACAAGAAGATCAGCGGTGACCCAAGTTGGTTTTTTGTTGTTTATGAAATTATCTTTAACTGCCATATGTAAATCCATTTTGTTCGTTTAGTATACCGAAAAAGTGCAAGGTAATGATAATTTCAGCAATACAATTAATTTGTTAGAAAACCAGAAAAAGGGAGTTCAGTCGATGGCATTTTTGTTCATTCATATCTTACGAAGAGCTGTAGACGTCAAAGATTTATCCTTGTTTGAAATTAATTTTTCCCTACTGTAAAACTAAATATACATTGTGCACAGCCTTAATATTAACTAAACGTGGTGTAGTAACGAATATTGGATTTTTTTTATCATTTGATAAACTGGAAAATTTATTAAAACAAAATTAATTATCTGCAGTCTATAATGCACGAAATTTCTTTCTGTATATTGCATATGGAGTTATTTCACTTATCTTTACTATTTTCCTACAGCTGCTAGAAATGTTAGAAACACAGTGGTCTTTCCATTTGTATAAAGTCGAATTTTTGATTGTTATTGTTGAAAAACAGATTCCAAATATTTATAGTGATTTAAGAAGAGCCTTCAAATATGAACCTGCCAATAAAATAATTATAAAAAAAACTCAAAATGATGTAGATATTCCTTGAATTATTGATGGAAATACAATGATGTAAATCTCTTAGAGTATTTTTTCCCCTTTTTAGAGCTGTTTCTGTTGACAAACCACTTTGTACTAATACGGTATGATTCACAGGAATATCTCAGTCGTTCTTATATTTACAAAGAGCATATTAAAAAATGTTATGCTATTTATAATATAAATTAACCAAAAATGACAGGAGTATGTTATAGACCAAATGGGTATAACAAACAACTGTACAGACAAATCGATGAGGCCAGCTAATCAGAATGCCTTACAGGGAATTTTTATTTTCTCGATTTTGACTGGAACTTGTGGGCTGATCACTTGGGTAGTAACAGAAAATTTCTGCATTTGCTGGATTATACATTTTATATAAAAACATTAGAGATGGTACCAGAGAAAGCAATTAGGTATTCTTAATTTGATTATCAATAGCAATTGATCATGTATTTAAAATCTTCATGTAAAGGAACTAGTAGGTAAAAGTGATAATCAGTTTGTTCACATGGGATTCAGAGAAATAACTACTGTAAAGGGAAAGGATTTGTGTTTGTAAAGGCCTTAAACTCTTTACTGCATGGCCAACTGATGTTTTTAACAAATACAAATGCCAATAGGAAGTGTTCAGGGAAGTAATCCTTTTTATGTAAACAAAGAGATATTATTCAAGGGTTAGGCCAGTGGTTTTCAACCGGGGTGCCACAACAACATTCCAGGGGTACTATGTAATTTGGGTTTTATATGTATACAGAGAAAGAATTGGATCTAACAGGCAGAAAACTGAGTAGGGTGCCACAAAATAAAATGAATTACTTAAGGGTGCCATTATTAAAAAAATGGTCAGAAACCACTGGGTTAGGCCAAACTGCATGAGTTTAATGGCAGAGTAAAAAAAATACATGGGATAATTATAAGGTATCAAGGGACACAATCCTTAATTACAGAATATTATGAACTTTATTACAGATTAATTTATTCAATAAGAATAAATTAGTCTGTAATGAAGTTAACTTACTTGATATGAATAGAAAAAGTATCAGTGATCCCATACAGGTTGCTGATGAACTGACTAATAGTGTACCTCTGCACTACACTACATTCACACAAAGCTTTTAGAGATAGGAATACCAGAAATCTAATTGTGACTGAAAGTTAAAAAAATTTATGATAACTGAAAGGAAGTTGGAAGAGAAACTTTTGTAGCCAAGCACCTGGTGCTGATGGACTCTATCCAGCTATATTAAAAGTAGAAAATAGGTAATTAGACCTTTAGTTATAATAATAAGAGCATCCTTGGATTCAAAAGGAAGTTTCCTGTAGATTGCAGACCTGCAAATGTTTCTTTTATTCACAAAGGTGGTAGTTCAAAGAGTAAAATGCATTATTACAGTACCGAATTGTATGTTCAACTTCTGTGCCAGGGAAAATTACAGTCAAACATACAATTAAAAGTAAAGACATAAAGTGAGACAAGATCATCTAGGTAGGAATGTAACTATATAAGGCAATCAAAGCATGGATTTGTTAAGGGTATATCATACCTTACCAATATGATAAACTACTATGAGATTGCCACAAAGGAATTTGTGGCAATCCAAAAAATTAAAAAAAATACATCCAAAAAATAATTTGACATCATGTACAGTCCCACATGAATGGTTGTTGTAAGTTGAAGTAATGGCATTGAGGGCAATAGGTACTGTTATGGATAAAGGAAAGGTTAAGTGGTAAATACAGTCATTATAAATAACCACTGCGCTTTGCAAACTAACGTTATGAATGGAGCAATACAGAATTTAAGGCTGTGCCCTTATTATTTATAATACAACTGAGATATATAAATTAATTTTATTGTTCCCACAAAATTATGAATTTGAAGTGCTGTACAAGACATCAAATGTAGACATTGTTGGGATTGTGTTGCAGTACAAACTCTGTAAAGGCCAGAGACAGTGTGAGTTTTAGTGTAGTGTTGTGTTGGTCTGTTGTTGCTCTGGCCACTTAGCAGTGTGCCCCCATTGCCATCCTTCACCATGAGGAGGTGGGCCAGGTTGTAGGGTGTTAAAGGTTTGATGGCAGGGCAAACCCTGGCATCAAAGCTTTCCAGGGGGGCCCTAAAACACACAAGTTTTTATTTGAAAGGAGTGCAGGGGAGACAGTGAGGAGGGAAGGAACAGATGAAGAAAAGGTGGATAAGAGGAAGGGTTCCACCTGGGAAACAGAAGTTAAAGGGGATGGAGCACTCCTGCGGATGGACCCCATCCTCCACAGTGGAGAACCGTTAAGAGCAGAGATAGTTTTGTGGTGGTAGAATCCACCAGGCAGAAAGGTTGGGATGGGAAACAGGTATTAAAGTGGAGTAAAGTCATAAAGCCAGAGCTATGTGAGGGAGAAGATCACACTGTAAATATACAGCACTTCTCTGTTTTGAATCCCACACTGGCTGGGCCAGCTGAAGCTAGTGTCCTCAGATCCCAAGCCATGCCTCAAGGGAAGGGGGACATGGTGTCGGTAAGGCAGGGGTGTTTTCCAATTGTTTTTCCCCCTGCAGCCTAATTGGGAGCTGTCAGAACAATATACTCTACATGTACTCAGTTCACCTGCACACTTGTCATACTTACATATAGATAAGTCACTTTTTTTTTAAACATATTTAGAAGCAGACTAATTAACAAGACATATTACAATGCATTTTCTCACACATTTGCCATCTTGCATTTGTCACCATTAACTAGATAGGACATAGGTGCCACCTAGATATGGACATTTACCAAGACAATCACTTTTTTTTATTATATATATACACTGTGCTGCCACTTTAGCGTGTTGCTCCTCCTTTAGCCTTCAAAACAGCCTGAATTCGTCTAGGCATGGATTGAACAAGATGCTGAAATGTGCAGGAATGGAGTACCATGCAGACATGAGTGTGTGCCATGAGTTCCTTGAGATTCGACAGAGGTGTAGGCCTGCAGTGAACAGCCCTTTCCAGCTCATCCCAAAGATGTTCAATAGGATTGAAATCCAGGGACTGAGCGGGCCACTGCAGCAAGAAAAGTCATTGTCATGTTCCTGGAACCATTCCATAGTGAATAGAGTTTTGTGCACCGCCGCATTATCCTGCTGGAAGTAACCATCTGACTTAGGATAAATTATCAACACGAATGGATGCACTTGGTCAGCAACAATGTTTAGGTACGATGTGGCATTCAGACAATCTATGGGTATCAATGGACCAAGTTTACATAGGTGACATGGCATGCATACACATTTAAACAGCTCAACCTACAAGAATGTAAGAGAAAAGATATATATATATTTTATAAATATTCAAGGTACAAAAATTTAAATGATCTACACTTATTGGACATTCCTATGCACTCACCATTCTTGCACACTTATGCACATGGAACAGTAACCGGAATAGGATGGCAAACATGTTACACAGAAAGGGCATCCAGGATAGGAGGATGGGGGAGGGTTTAAGTTCTTAGTTAGGAAAGCAAATAAACTCAAAGGTAGTGCATCCAGTTAACATGGATGGCTAGTGCAATGTTGTCAGTTTGGTGTGACATAAGCACTGGGAAAACAAACATGAGAGTAGGAGTATATTTTAGGCCTTATAACTCTGATGAGTACAACAAACAGCCGTACAAAGAAATAGAGTGGACCAGTAAATCAGAGTCTTATAATTTGAGATTTTAACTTTCCAGATGTTGACTGAAACTTGTGGGTTGGTCACTCACACAATAGCAAGGCTTTGTGAATTTATTTGATGGCTTTTCTACAGCAGCATGTTAGAGAGGCAAGAAGACTCCGTCTTGCCTCTCTAACGTGCTGCTATAATACTCTTGATCTGATTATTAGCAGTACTTATTCATACATTAAGAATCTGCAGAAAAAAACAACCACTAGATGGCAGTGATCAGTGTATTGATTTAGGATTTACTTAAAGATGTAACTACCATCAAGGGTAAAGGGACGGGTTTTTGCTTTTGTAAAATTGACTACAGTGGTCTCAGACAGTTTTTAAATTCCATACAGTGGGACCAACTGATGATGTTACCATCAGCAAATTCTAAATGAGAAGCATTCAAGGAATTAATCATCGAAGCTGCTAGGCTTTTCATACCAATTAATATTCTTTAATGTATTAATATTCATCTGACATCCTGAATGGATGTCAGATGAATTGATGAAACTTGTGGCAGAGAAGAAAAGTGTATAGAATGCACGTAAATTATCGGGCAACAAAGAAGCCTAAATTAGATATGCAGGTAACCCTCATATAACGCGGTTATTAGGTTCCAATAAAATGAAGTGTTATACAAAAAGGGGGTTACATTCCAAAAGAAAGCTAACAAAAATACACCATTCTAGATTTCGTGTATCTTCTGCTCTCTTTAAAAAATCAGTAATCTGGGTTTGTTTGCTTTTGCTTGATAAATCTTTTAATGAATTTCATCATATGAATTTTTGGATTAGGAACTAAGAATTTTTGAAGCTCCTTTTGAACTTTGGCCTCCTTTCAATCAAGAATCTGCATTCAAAAAATAAGATTCTAATTGCTCGGCTAACTTTATGCCTTTCCCTATGCTTTTTAGTGTAAAATTTGCAAGTTTAGAATTTTCATCTGCACTATCATCATCTGAATTGATTTGATTTTACCTCCAATGCCATTTGAACCAAATCCGCTACGCCGGCCTCTTCTTCTACCAGTAATTCTTGAACGTCTTCAGTAATCATACCTTTTTTTAAATTTTTTAGGAGCATCGGCAACTAAGGCCATGTTACTGTGTGTATATTGTCTATAAATTGCGTGAGTCCTGAGGTCGATTTTCTGTTTTGGTGGACGAAAAACCCGTGTTTCCAGGAGAAAAAACCATGTTGCCTGAACTGACTAACTCAGCCACATTGTGAAAAAGACCCATAAAAATTCCTCACTTCATCGACAGGATTCAAACTCAGGTCTTTTCCAGCTGGTGTCAGAAGGAGAGCAATTCTATCAACTGTGCTACCCATGAGGGCTTCAGTAGTCATATCATGAAACCTTCCCCTCCTACTGATGTAGCAAGTTCTACTATCGCACTGATTCAGTTTTTTGACCGTTCGATCATATTTTCTAAATGAACTGACTCTGACCATACATTTTTCCACATGCATTTAATGTTGATATTTTTACTTCTTTCAGCGATAAAGCTACGATTCTGATACAGTCCACAATTGAGAAATGTTTCCATGCCTCCATTACTTCAATAGATTTGGAATCAATTTTTTTGCAAAATCCATTTTAACAATTTTCTGATGTAATGAGTTTTAAAGGTGGATATAATGCCTTCTTCATCTAACGGCTGAATGAAAGAAGTTGTATTAACCCAGTACAACTGTGGCAGTAGGAACATAACTTCAACGTTTGGATGACTTAAATCTTTTGGATGGCCTGGTGTGCTATCCAATAGTAAAAAAACTTTGAAATCTAGATTTTTCCACAAGTTCAATAGCACAGAATGTAACACAGGAATTTCCCAACAAAATAAAATACAGGGATTCCTCAATAATTTTTTTTGACTAGCAAGTCAACAGCGGGGATTCAAAAAGAGTGGAAATGTTGAAAAATTACATCCAACATAATAGCATGGTTTTCCCTGCACAAAAGCTCAAAAATACCCTGTTATGCAAGGTTTACCGAAATTCTCTAACCTTGTTAGAGCAAATCTGTGTTATATAAGTATCATGCCGTGCAAGGATTGCTGCAATTTATCAATCGTGTTAGAGCGAAACTGTGTTGTAGAAGTGCCATGTTATATGGGGGTTGCCTGTAAACTGTTGTTGTTGTTATTTGGTTTTTAGGAGCATTAGCAACTAAGGCCATATTGCTCCAGGGATATGTGGTAGTCATTCACTGACCTTTCTGCATCCTCCGTATTTGGTAGTCACGGGCTCGAATCCCGGTCTAATCAAGAAGCATGTGCTACGCACTGCTGCTCCTGCCCACCTGGCTATGGAGGCACCACCTGTTGTTGTTGTTGTTGTTATTTGGTTTTTAGGAGCATTAGCAACTAAGGCCATATTGCTCCTGGAATATGTGGTGGTCATTCCCTGAACTTTCCGCATCCTCCGTATTTGGTGGTGACGGGCTCCAACCCTGGTCTAATCAAGAAGCGTGTGTTATGCACTGCTGCTCCTTCCCACCTGGCTACGGAGGAGCCCGCGCCATCTGTAAAATAGTCTGTAAACAAGTCACAAAGGAAGCAGGCAAGCAAAGGCAAATTATGAAAAATTTGGCAAAGACTTCTTTACTTATGTAAACACTAGGTGAAAAGGGATAAATGAAATTGGTTTACTCGATATCGATCGTTTGATTGTTGATAATCCTGCTCAGGTTGCTGAAAAACTGAATGAGTATTTTGTATCTACATTCACTTAGGGGGATGCCAAAAGTTTATCAAGCTATAACAAGGAACTAAATGATTTTTCCACTTTCCTCTGAGAGGAAAGTGGAAGAAAAATCATTGAAGTTAAACACAAGAAAGGCACCTGGTGTGGATGGGATCTATCCAATTATATTAAGGAAGGCAGCAAAGAAAGTAAACAAACCCTTAGCCATAAATGTGAGAACATCCTTGGATTCAGGGGAAGTCGTTGCAGACTGCATATGTGCAAATGTATCCCCAATTCACAAAAGGGATCAAAAGATGGCACGAGTAATTACAGACCTGTTAGTTTAACTTCTGTTCTAGGGAGAATAATGGAGTCACTGGTTAAAGAAGTAATGCTGATTCATCTAGACAAGGCCACAATTATACTTCAAACACAGCATGGGTTGGTTAAGGGGAAATCTTATTTAACCAATTTGGTTGGTTACTATGATGTGGTCACAAAGAAACTGGATGCAAAAAATAATCTTAAAATCATACACTTGGACTTTGGTAAAGCTTTCATAATGCTGCACATAAAAGACTGCACAAATTGAAGCAGTGTGACATTAAGGGCAAGCTGCTGCTATCGATAAAGAGATGGTTGAGTGGGAGAAGACAGCATGGTAATCAATGGACATTGCTCTTTGTGGACTAATGTTACTAGTGGACTCTCCCAGGTTTCAGTGTTGGGCCCATTGTTGTTTTCTATATTTATTAGTGATATTGATGAAGGCATATCGGGCTTAATGTCCAAGTTTTCAGATGATACAAAGGTTGGCAAAGCAGTTAATAACAGTATGCTACTGTAACAGTATCTAGAAAAGTTAGGCAGATGGGCTGAGAAATGGCAAATGAAGTTCAACATTGATAAATGCAAAGTACTGCATATGGGTAGCATTTACCCCAGAGTAATATACCAACTGTGTGGTACTACACTAAGGGTAGTTTAAAAATGAAAAAGACCTGTGGGTAATTGTGTAGACAGATAAGAAGTTCCCTGAGCAATTCAGACCAGCTGCCAGAGCAGGTCAAGGGGTTTTGTGAATGATATACAGAAACTTTGCTAGCAGAGATAAGGAAGTGATTATCGCATTGTAGAAGGCAATGGTCAGGCCATATCCTGAGTACTGCACAGGTCTGGAGGCTTCATTTTAGGAAGGAAGTGGAGCTACTGGAACAAGTACAGAGAAAGGCAACGAGAAGAGTGGTGAGCGGAACAAAGGGGCACTCTTACCAAGAAAAGCATCAGTTCTGAAAATTTCAGAATCTGAAGATTAGGCACCTGCAAGGTGATCTGATTTAGGTGTTTAAGGCTTTGAATGGATTGAGCAAGCTGAATGCTGATTCTTCCTCTTGCTTAGACCACACACAAGGGGGCACAAATTCAAATTGAGGAAGGACGGTTGCAAAAAGTTTGCCTTTAGCCAGTGGGTGGTTGATTGCTGGAACAAACTTCCATCTGTATTTTGGAATTTGATAGCTTAAATAATTTCAAGGAAGAACTAGACAAACTATTGGAGGAAATGAATAGGTGAAATGGGAGGTGTCGCTTTTTTTTTTTTTTTGTATTGGCTGATGCTGTATAGGTTTGTTTTCTTGCATCATTTGCTACTGCTGATGCTATGTTAAAACAAAATTAAACTACAGGCTATATCTGAACAGAAAGGTTTACAAATGAAATTATGCATCAATCAAGCAGCATACGGTAAGTATACAAAACAAAAGGTTTCCGTGAAGGCAATAGCCACCACAGCACTGCCAGGCCAAGGCAACCAATGCTATATGCAGTAGGGCACATTCCAACACTGGCACAATCTCATCCAATGTCCCACACATCATGAAGTTAACCCAAAGTTTTGTTAAAAGATGCCTGTTGCATGAGCAGTGCTTTCAAGAAGGCCAGCTCAGTATCACAGTAAATGAAGAGTCTGAATTCATATTAAAAAAAAACAGTTAGCACATTTCTTTTTCCCAGAAAACAATGATTAAAACAAGATGCTCGTGTACCTATCAAGTATGAATTAATAAAATTGTCAATATAAAGATGGTTAAATAATGCTTTAAGACTTGTAAGTCGCATAAGGCTGTTACTGAGAGAATATCCATGTTACACAGCATTATGGAAATTGAAGGGACTACCAATAACTTAATTTGCAAGGAAATCCGATATTCCAGGCTCAAAATGGACTTGCCTATATAATGATATGAGAATAACAAATTTCATGTCTAAAATTAGACATTGATACACATGTGGGCACAGTGGTTAAGGTAATTAATCAGAGTATGCTGATTCAACAAGGTCTAGATAAACTATTCACACTGGCTGAAAAAAAGGCAAATGAAGTATAACACTGTTACTGGTATCCTTGCAGATCCAAATGGATGTCAGATGAACTAATGAGACTTGTGGCCAAGAAGAAAAATGCATGGGATGCACATATATTGTCAGGCAACAACAGAAGCCTATGGTAGATACAAGCTAGTCTGTAATCAAGTCACAAACAAGGTTAGGCAAGCGAAGGCAGATTATGAAAAATCTTTGGCAAAGGATGTAAAGAAAAACAGCAAACAGCAAAAACTTCTTTACTTTATATAAACTCTAAAAGGAAGGGGATGAATCAGATTGGTCCACTTGATATCAATGGTTTGACTGTAGATGATCATTTTCAGATTGCTGCCAAACTAAAGGAATATTTTGCTTGAATAACTCCTCATGTGTGAATGTAGATTCACACATGAGGAGTTATTCAAGGAGGAGAGGGCCAGATGTTTATCAAACTCTAATAGAAAGTTAAATGATTTTGTAATAACTGAGAGCAAAGTGGAGGGGAAATTGTTGAAGTTAAACATAAGAAAGGTAGATGGGATCTATCCAGTTATAGTTATGAGAGCATCCTTGGACTCGGGGAAAGTCCGCATGGATTGGAGATGTGCAAATGTATCTCCAATTCTCAAAGGGGGATAAAAGGGTGACACGAGTAATTACAGACCTGTTAGTTTGACTTCTGTTCCAGGAAAAATAATGGAGTCACTGGTTAAAGAAGCACTGCAGGATCATCTAAACAAGACAGCAGTAATAATTCAGACACAGTATTGGTTTATCAAGGGAAAGTCTTGTCTGAACAATTTGATTGGATACTATGATGTGGAAGGCCTCCGTAGCCGAGTGGGCAGTAGCACACGCTCTTTGAGTAGACCGGGGTTCAAGCCCCTGACTGCTGAATACAGTCGATCTGCCAACCCGCACTGGACCAGCGTGGCAGATTATGGTCCATTTCCCTCAGCATGAAAAGTTGAGGAGGCTTCCATCCTGCAGTGGGTTGATAATGGCTGCACTTTACTTTACTATGATGTGGTCACAAAGGAACTGGATGCAAAAAATAATTTTGATATCATATATTTGGATTTCAGGAAAGCTTTTGATACTGTTGCACAGAGAAGATGCACAGAGCAGCAGCCTGGAAAACAAGATGCAGGGTATTTCAGAGACTGCTAGGAGTCATTGAGGTACAAATAAACACATGGGTTGTGTTAGGGTAGCTAAGAATAGGAACGGGTGCATGTATACTTGCATGTACACCAATGCTAGGAGTATGAATTTGAGGTATTGCTCAGAACATCAAAGGCAGATATTATTCGGATATCAGAGACATGGTGTCACACAAATATAAGGAATGCAGAACTGGAATTTGGGGAGCACAATATGTACAGGAAGGATAGACAAGATAGGAAGGAAGGAGGGGTTATACTATTAGTTAAGAAACATATAAAATCCAAGGAAGTGAAGCATCGCTGGATGGTGCAGTGTCGAGTCAGTTTGGTGTGACATAAGCATCGGGAGATCAAAATTGAGAGTGGAGTGTGTTATAGGCCTAGTGACTCTGATGAGTATAATAAGGAACTGTACAGGGAAATAGAGTGAGCCAGTAAATCAGAGAGTCTTATAATGGGGGATTTTAATTTCTCATATATTGACTGGAATTTGTGGGTTGGTCACTCACACACTAGCAAGGCTTTTGTGGATTTATTGTGGATGATTGTTTTCTAAATCATCATATTCGGGAGGCAACTAGAGGGAGTAATACTCTTGATTTGATAACCAGTAGTGATTCTTCATGTATTAAGAATCTGCAGATAAAGGAACGAACCACTAGGTGGCAGTGATCACAGTGTGCTGAAGTGGGATTTACTCAAAGAGGTAACTACCATCAGTGGTAAAAGGAAGGGTTTTTGCTTTCTAAAGGTGACTACAGTGGTCTGAGACAGTATTTAAATTCTATACGGTGGGACCAACTAATGATGTTACCAACAGCAAATTGAAAATGGAAAGCATTCAAAGAATTTATCTTAGACGCTACTAGGCTTTACATACCAACTAAGAAATATATTGTTCAAGGTTTAGGCCTAAATGGATGTCAGATGAACTAATGAGACATGTGGCAGAGAAGAAAAATGCATGAGATACATATAAATTAATGGGTGAAATGGAAGCCTATGATAGATAGAAGCTGGTCTGTAGCCAAGTCATAAAGGAGATTAGGCAGGTAAAGGCAGATTATGAGAAATCCTTCGCAAAGGATGCAAAGAAAAACAACAAAGAGTTCTTTACCTATGTAAACTCTAGAAGGAAAGGGATGAATCAGATTTGTCCACTGGATATTAATGGTTCAACTGTTGATGATCCTGCTCAGGTGGCTAACAAACTAAATGAGTATTTTGCATCGACATTCACACATGAGGAGTTATTCAGGGAGGGGAATGCCAGAGGTGAGTTAAACTCTGGCAGTGAGCTGGATGATTTTGTAATAACTGAGAGGAAAGTGGATGATAAATTGTTGAAGATAAACATAAAAAAGGCACCCGGGGTGGACGGGATCTATCCATTTATATTAAAGGAGGTAGCAAAGGAAGTAAGCTAACCCTTAGCCATAATTATGAGAGCTTCTTTGGACTCAGGGGAGGTACCCATGGACTGGAGATGTGCAAATGTAACCCAAATTCACAGAGGATCAAAGGGCAACACAAGTAATTATAGACCTGCTAGTTTAACATCTGTTCCAGGAAAATAAATGAAGGTACTGGTTAAAGAAGTACTGTGGGATCATATAGACAACACTTCAGTTAGCTCGGACACAGCATGGTTTTGTTTAAGGGAAGTCTTGCCTGACCAATTTGATTGTATACTATGATGTGGTCACAAATGAACTGGATGCAGGGAATAACTTTGATATCATACATTTGGATCTTAGAAAGGCTTTTGATACTGTTGCACATGGAAGACTGCTGCACAAATTGGAGCAGTGTGGCATTGAAGGCAAATTGCTGCTATGGATAAAGGGGTGGTTGAGGGGGAGAAGACAGAGAGTGGTAATCAATGGACACTGCTCATCGTGGACTATTAGTGGAGTCCCTCAGGGTTCAGTATTGGGTCCATTGTTGTTTTCTGTATTTATAAATGATACTGATGATGGTATATCAAGCTTAATGTACAAGTTTGCACACGATACAAAGGTTGGTAAGGTTGTTAAGGACACTAATGACAGTACGCTGCTGCAACAGGATCTAGAAAGGTTGAGCAGATGGGCCGAGAGGTGGCAAATGAAGTTTAACATTGACAAATGTAAAGTACTACATATGGGAAGCAGCAACCCCAGAGTGACGTATCAACTCTGTGGTACTACACTGACAGTGGTAGAGAACGAAAAGGCCTTGGGGGTAATTGTGCAGGCAGATATGAAGTTTTCTAAGCAGTGCAGACAGCCTGCAAGAGTAGCTCATAGTGTCTTGTCAATGATATACAGGAATTTTTCTAGCAGGGATAAGGAGGTGATTATCCCCTTATATAAGGCAATGGTCAGGCCATACCTTGAGTACTGTATACAGGTCTGGAGGCCTCATTTTAAGAAGGATGTAGAGCTGTTGGAACGAGTACAGAGAAGGGCAACAAGATTAGTAAATGGAACAAAGGGTTTCTCTTACGAAGAAAGGCTTAAATTTTGCAAATTAGAGTGTCTGGAGACTAGGCACCTGTGAGGTGATCTGATTGAGGTGTATAAAGCCTTGAATGGTTTGAGCATGATCAATGCTGATGGAATTCTTCTTCTTGCTCAGAATAACATTTGTGAGGGCATAAATTCAAATTGAGGAAAGACAGATGTAGTATAAATGTGGGCAAGTTTCCCTTTAGCCAGCAGGTGGTTGTTAGTGGAAGAGAGTTCTATCCTTTGCTGTGGAAGTTGATAACCTAATTAAATTTAAGGCTGAGCTGGACAGGTACTTGGAACGAATGGAGGGGTTAAATGGGAGCATATTGGTTTTTTTTTTGGTTTTTTTTTGCTGATGCTGCATAAGCTTGCTTTCTTGCATCATATGCCTCTACTAATGCTAATGCTAAGGCTACTATACAAATTGAAACAGTATGGCATTAAAGGCAAGTTGCTACAATGGATAAAAGGAAGGTTGAGTGGAAGAAGACAAGAGTGGTAATCAATGGATACTGCTCTACGTGGGCTAATGTTATTAGTGGAGTCCCCCAGGGTTCGATGTTGGGCCATTGTTGTTTTGTATATTTATCAATGATATTGATGAAGGTGTATATCAAGCTTTATGTCAAAGTTTGCAGGTGATACAAAGGTTGCCAGGGTTATTAATAACAATAATGACAGTATGCTGCTGAAAAAGGATCGGAAAAAGTTGGATAGATGGGCTGAGAAGTGGCAACTGAAGTTTAACATTGACAAATGCAAAGTACTGCATATATAGCATAGGTAGCAGAACCCCAGAGAAATGTACCAACTGGGTGGTGTTACACTCAGGGTAGTGGAGAATGAAAGAGACCTGGGCGTAATTGTGCAGTCAGATATGAAGGTTTCTGACAGTGCAGACAGGCTGCCAGAGTACATCATGGGATCTTGTCAATGATATACAAGAATTTTGCAAGCAGGGATAAGGAGGTGATTATCCCCTTTTATAAAGCAATGGTCAGGCCACACCATACAGGTCTGGAAGCTTCATTTTAGGAAGGATGTAGAGTTGCTATAATGAGTACATAGAAGGGCAACAAGACTGGTGAAGGGAACAAGGGGGTGCTGTTATGAAGAAAGGTTTAAGTTCTGCAAATTGCAGCTTCTGGAAACTAGGCACCTGCAAGGTGTATAAGGCTTTGAATGGATTGAACAGGCTCAATGCTCATGGGATTCTTCTGCTTGCTCAGATTACAAACCTCAGGAGGCACAGATTCAAACTGAGGAAAAACAGTTGACTAGATGTGTAGAAGTTTGCCTTTAGCCAGTGGGTAGTTGATTGCTGGAACAAACTTCCATCTATTGTTGTGGAAGCTGATAGCTTAAATAAAATCAAGGCACAACTAGACAAGCATTTGGAATGAATAGATCAGCGAAATGGGAAGGATTTTTTTTTTTTTTTGGGGTGATGCTGTATAAGCTTGCTTTCTTTCATCATGTGCCTCTACTAATGCTAATGCTAAAATGCATTTCAGTAGCACTAATCCCAGGATGAGACACTATTTGGGTAGCATTAAACTCAAGGTCCAGTAATAATACTGTCAGGCCATACAAGAATAATGGTACAGTCTGATATGACATTTGCTGAACATGCAGACAAGCTGGTGGATTCTATCAATGACAGGGAGAAAGAGATGATTATCCTATTATACAGAGAAGAGCAACAAGATTAATAACAGGCCCAAAAGGATATTCTTATTGAGAGAAGCCTCAGTTCTCTAATTTGTAGTGGCTGGAAATTAGGCACCTGCAAGGAGATCTGATTAGCATTTAAGGAGCTAGCCTTAGTTGCCGATGCACCAAAAAGAAAAAAAAAAAAAAAAAGAGATACAAATTTAAATTGGAAAATGATGTTACTTATTTGATAAATGTGCAGAATCTTGCTTGCTTCAGCCAGTGAGCAATTGACCACTGTAATATAATTTGTACCCAGTGTTATAATCAAAAAGAAAAATTATCAGAAGGGGTAGAAACAGTAATTTTTTTTTTGTCTTATGTTCTTTTGCACCATTTTACATATTAACATATAGTTCAATGAAATACAAGGGACTGAGAAGAAGGGAAAAATCAATTTTAGAAAGGCAAAAAGTTACAGGATGGAATATATCCCTCATATTTTCTTAGTTATTACCCATCAGAAAATAACTTTTTTTTTTTTTTTTGTTCTGGAACTTCAAAACAAACAAATTTCGTAAAACTGCTATGAAATAGATAACACCTTGCATTTAAAAAAGAAACTAAGATTACAACACGAGTGTAAGGATAGCAGGCACAATTAGATCAGTTCGGCCCTAAGGCACTGTGAGATTTTGAAGCACCTAAATTATTTATATATATAAATATAAACCCCTTATACATAAATAAGGTAATTTATTATATATTTCTTATTACCTTATCCATGTCACACTGATGATTCAAACTAATTGTGTGAATTGTTTTTCAATGATAAACAACTTTACTAAGATTGCACTGAAAAGTGACTAATATTTTAGTGGCATTGTAATTACTACGAACAGTATGCAATGTTATACTACCAAGGGCAATTCCAGAATTTTCTCAAGATTGGGAGGGCTAAAGCAATGTTCTGGAGAGTAATTAAGCTTTAATCATAACGTAGCAGTAAAAAAAAAAAAAAAAATCCTCATTATTTTGATCATAAAGGGAAAGGGGCTATAGCCCCCACTTTGGACTGTCCCTGACTACATTAATTTATTTATGAACATGCGTATAATAGTGATGTGTTAGCAAAACCTGAAAAAATTATTTTGACTTTTAGGGGTCTTAAAAGCCTATGCATAAATGCACCACTGAGTGTGGTATATAAATGAACTTTTTATTAAATCAAATTAAACTTTATTAAATTTATAACTTTAAAACAATTAAAATTATATATTGAAAACTGTAAAATAACACTATAATAATTGCTTATTTTTTAGACTTAATTTAGCTGACCATATTTATCAATTATTTTACATTTCATTGAAACAATTAATTGCATGCACATGGTTTGCTTGATTTTGCTGTCTTATGAACAATTGTGCCAAATTTGTAGTCTGGCCCATGAGACCATTGAAACATTGAAACTACACTTTCAGCTTTACTCTGCCACTAACCATCTCACACCACACCGAATTAATGCTCTCCCAAAATTGTTTAGAATCGATCTTACCACAATCGGGCAGCTTTTAATTAGGAGTATCAATGGTGGTTATTTGCCACAGGCCCAGACATTGTGGGGGAGGGGAGACTTAAATTGGAATCTCAGTTCCCTACAGGGAAAAGTGGGCTAGCCTGGTGAGACTGTTTGCCCCCACAGGCCCATGCTGGCTCTTAATGCCACTGCTTGTTATTACTAAAGCATGTTATGCCATCCCTTGTAATTACTAAAGCATGTTATGCCATCACTAACTTAGTGTACAATGGTTTCATCGCACCTTTTTACATAATCAGTTGATGGTTGGTCATCTGTAGACCTCTAGAGGCTATGGTTCACCCTTGGATTTTGGCTGACTCTCATTTGAACCCTTGAGGAGAGTGCAAGTGTGACCTTGGCCTATGTCCAAATCAGATAGATTTACCAATGCAGTGCAGCAGTTGCTCAAGACCCCAAGGTCATCAGAAGGATTATCCTATTATATAGAAGTTTCAATTGATAATATTCTGCCTAACCTTGCAAGGCCTTGTATTAACTATAATTATAGGTAAGAAATATTAAGAATAATATACAAAATATTGCACAAATTAAATTACTTAATAAATTATACAAATTACTACTTAAAAATAATTAGGTACTATCTCAAATATCCTTCACTAAGAAATTAAATTTAGATTGTAAAATCAGTTTGACTACATAGATTATGATTCTCATTAATGTTACTGTTACATAAAACCATCTAAAATATTGTTTAGACTATAGCAATTCTCAGATGTGGGTATAATCAAATAACTTTTTTGATTGCTCACATCAGTATCCAATACAGAACCATTGCACAGTAACACAACGATCGGTATGTGAAATTTCAAAAATGGCTATGGAATTTTGAATGGTAAAAACTAACAATAGACTATAAGCTTGATAAGCATATCAGCTTATAGTCTAAGTTTGCAAATGATACAAAGGTTGGCTGGGTGGTTAATGACAGGAATAAGGGCATACTATTACAGAAAAACATAGATAAATTAGGCAGATATGAAGTACCAATTGAGTTTTAACATTGATCATAAGGAGAAGGCTGCAGCCCTTTAGCCCTCTATCCTGGGAAAACTCCTGTCAGTGATTTTGACATTGTATTACCCATTGCCTTACACAATGGGATAATCATCTCCTATTAGTAAACTAATAGGAGATGATTATCCCATTGTGTTAGGCCATATCTTGAGTACTGTATACAGGTCTGGAAGTACCATTTTTAGGAAGGATGTGATCTGTTGGAATGGGTGCAGAGAAAAGCAATGAGATTAGTGAGGGGAACAAAAGGGTACTCTTATCAAGAACTTCATAAGAGGACAAATTTAAATTGAAAAATAATGGTTATAGAAAGATGAAATATGGTTACTGTGGTTTTTCTCTTCCCAATGTCGAACAATGGGTAGGAAACATGTCAGCAGTACAGAATAACAAAAATTTCAGAAAAAACAAACAAAAAATATGCTTTATTGCCTAGATTTATAAAGTAGAAAGTCTTGAACGTGAACCCTTGCTAGGGGGTTGCATTATTTGGTGAGAATTGTAATGAGTGTTAGCAAAACACTGAACACTGGAAAAATTTCATGCATAAAGTATACAGCAAATTAAGTTTATCCGACTTGATAGGAGAAAGAAGAGTAAACTAATAGTAGAGTGGTCCCTTGTGGGGATAGGGAGGGGTCAGTGGATGAAGAAATCTGAGAACAGACTTGCTACCAAGGACATCCAGAGCTGATGCATTCAAAGTGAATGGCAGGCCCCCTCTAGTGTTTGTATTTGTAAAATAATAAGAGGAGTTTACCTCAATATAGTACGTAGAACACTTCCGTATGATACCCTCCAGAAATTAAAATGGAAAAAATTAAAAAACAATTTAACACAATTCAAATCAATTAAAAATCAAATTAACGCAATTAAAAGAATCTGACGAAAATATTCAAAATGATTTTCCTTCCTATTTTCGTTAGATTATTTTAATTGTGTTAATTTGATTTTTAATTGTTTTAAATTGATTTGAATAGTGTTAAATTGTTTATTTAATTATTTATATTTTACTCTAATCTACCGGTAAGTTGTCGATTTTTTCGTTTTTTCCGTTTTAATTTCTGGAGGGTATCATACGGAAGTGTTCTACGTACTATATTGAGGTAAACTCCTCTTATTATTTTACAAATATTATTATCAACATAGAACGTATTGAGTATTACAGCTCTGATTCATACTATCTAAGTGTTTGTATTTGTAATATATCGACCACAGTGTAAAGTGCATCCTCCCCTTGTGTTTTTGTATGTCTGTGTGTGCATGTCCACACTGATCTACATTTTGTACTTCTGTTTTCTAGAACAATCTGCCTTCATATATTTTTTTTGAAAATTACAATCTACAGAAATTTAAGTCTTAATTATCAGTGTTCAACCCTTGTACAGTAATAAGTAGAATAGGTTGTACCACCCTTTCATGTTTGTAGTTTTCATTTAAAAAAAAAACAAAAAACTGATATTTTGTATAATATATTTTATTTAGAGTACACTGAGCTTGCCAAAACTATTTAATATTTGTATCATGTCCCTAAATGTTTTTACCTATGGCAATTATAGGGTCCTAACTGAAATTAGAAATCTATTAAGTAAATTAGTTATCACAAAAGAAATACAGTATTAGTAGTAATTTTTTCCTTACAGCATTTAATAAATACATCACATGTAATGGTCATGTAAAGTTCTAATTTTTCAGTGGCAATCTAATCAAGTTCTGGGTAAATGTATTTACAAATATTACAAAGCAAGCTATGTATTTTACTTTCAAAATTTTCATGATTCTCCATATCTCCAATAATCATTTTTGGATTAGAAATTTTGAAAAGTAAATCTGGATTAAAGTACTTCACTGTGGCTGTTTGGCTACTTAAGACATGCAGTGTAGAAACAACAAAAATTTTTATTCAATATAAAGTTCACAAGATTTACAAAAAATTTAAGGAAATGCTCACCGATGAGAGGCCAAATAGCTTTGAAACAGTGCCATCTGGGTCGTGATACTCAAATGAAAATAAGTAACAGTAGACTTCTCTAATGGGCAAGTGTTACTTATTTGAAGTACACTGAGTTGGCTTTCTATTAGCAACAGGGCCACCACAAGTGGGTAGGCAAGATAAGCGTCACTTACGGGCAGCAGTTCAAGAAGGTTCTGAAATTTTTTTCGATATTGTTTTCTGAATGGTTAACGCTTATCACGAGTTTTTCTTCTTCTTGTATGGAATAAAGAGTATTCAACATTTAGGGTGGCAAATTTTATTTTGCTTACTGGAGACACACAGGAATGCAGTGCTACTGATTAGCAACACCCCCTTGAGTAAGGGGGGGGGGTTGCTCATGCAAAGTCCTGTGATGCTGGTGAAGGCTCAAAGTCAGGAACAGCTGATATAAGATTATAGTTCACACACAAGTGGCAATCAGTTTTTGAGTGTCTGCAAGGATGAATGGGTCAGCGTAAAGATCTTTTCGATTTCGAATGTGGAGTGACTGTAAGAGCAGGTGCCCATATCTCGACAACAGCCAACATGGTTAAGTGCTCCCATTCTGTGGTGTCACAAGTTTTCCATGACTGGTTCATCAGCAATTGAAAAACCAGCCATAAAGCACACATGGGACAGCCACATGTGATCAACACCCATGGCGAGGATCATGTGTCATTAGCAGAGGCATATGATGCAAGAAAGCAAACTTATACAGCAACAACCAAAAAAAAAACCTTCCCATTTTGCCCATCTGGCACTTCATAACAGCAATATAGCACAGTGGAACCACCTAATACAACATAGGAATGGCAAGACCAATATTCATGTGGACTATATGGGGCCAGATATTGGCTTATATAGGCTATGGCAGTCAATGGCCATCACAGATGCCCATGCTCACTGAGAGACACAAGAAACTGCACCTAGTATGGGCATGTCAGCACCAACATTCGACCACTGATATGTGGAAACTTGTCAGCCTGATCTGATGAATCCCATTTCCAACTCTATCATGCTCATGGGCATATCTGCATTTGGAGACTGCAACATCAGGCCATGTTATCTGGATACACTGTTGATGTTCGCAGGTTTGAGGCAGTGGTACTGTGGTTCGGAGACTGTTTTTGTGGCATATCCTATATTCTCTGATCACCATTAATCAACAGCTCAGTGGGAATGCCTACCTTTCTTTTGTCATTGACCAAGTACACCCCTTTATGATGACAGTGTATCTAGACTACTCCAGTGTCTATCAACAAGACAACATGCCATGCTACAGTGAAAGCAGCAAGTTGAACTGGTTTCAGGAACATAATGAATTCTCTGTCCTCCCATAGCTGCCCAACTTGCCCAGTTTTCCAATTGAGCATGTTTGGAACCTACTGAAAAAGGACATTCATTGCTTTTACGAACTACCTGACAATGTGTGGGCATTACTGGACACATTAGGCAACACATGGGTAGCACTACCCCGGGATGCCCTACAACACCTTGTGGAATCCGTGCCAAGATGTGTACAGGCTGTATTAATGGCAAAAGGTAACCCCCGCAAGATATTAAGTATGTGTTGCTAATGCAAAGCTGTTTCTGAGTATATGAGAAAGACAACTTGTGAAGGATTTCATAACATGGGAATGTTATAATGATGCCTAAAGTACAAACTTTGATTTGTCTTAAAATTACTATTTGATTCAATTGATTAGCTGATTCAGTTGAATCAACTAATCAATTGAATCAAATAGTTGAATAGTCAGTTCAATTGAATTAATTGATTCAATAATGCAGTTGCAATATATGTCATATTTAATAAGAAAACTTAATTAGGAACAATTTTTTTTAATCCTAAAAAAATCCAAGCATAGGGTTACAATACTTTCAAATCTCAAAACTAGGACAAAACAGTCTGTGAAACAATGAAACCAGCCACAGAAGTAATGTCATACCTGCATCACACTTGTTATCATACCCCAGGGTGATCTGACATGCCACTTAAAGTGGTGTTCTGTTCACCAAAGATTAAATGGGACTCTATACAGTGTCATCTTCAGGTCAGAATTATATATTTAGGGAAATCAATCATAATAAAATAATGTTTATGGATTCGGATCCAACGTCTGTGCCTAATAGACACGAGTTTTTAAAGCAAAGCAGAAAAGTAAGTAAAAGGGTAGTCACCTGCAATAGACACTGTGTTTCTAAAATACATTTTGTGGGTCACATGTGCACAGTTCTCACATGCACTATGCAGTCTCATTCTTTAGGTTTGTCCTGTTATTTTTATATGTACAATATACATTTTTTTTTTTTGGCTAAAATCTATTATTGGAGTACCACTTGTCTCTGCACAGTGGGTGTGGTCATAGAACAGAGTGACTGTACGATCGAGTCTGTGATTGGATGAGTATTGTGAATGCATTTTGTTTCTAATTGTTTTGTATTGTCGAGGAGGGGGTGTGCTTAGCTAAGGTAGGGTGTTTATTCCTCCATCCCAATGTTTTAAAATCAGAAAAAGAGTTCTCAATTTTAAAACAGTGGCAAGTGGGGGGGATAAACACCCTAGGCATGTCAACCTAGGAGGGTAGGATAAAACAGTGAGTGGCACCTGCCAATCACTGCCTTCTTCCTAACTTTTAGTCAAGTATGGAGAGGTAACCAAGATCTGAATTTTAACCTTTTTTTTTTTTTTTTTTTTTTTTTTGAAATCTAGTCATACAGTTTTTTAAATCTGAATTACATGAAATAAACATAAATTAATATACACATGTGCCACTGATACTACTGTATAATAAAGTATACATTCCCATTTATACTAAATACAATTTTCGGTTGAAATTTTGTGACGGACACTTCCTTACAAAATGGCAGTGACTGACATGCCTGACCCACTATGGTTAGTGTTAGTTAGGGTGTTTATCCCCCGCCCCACTGCCGCTGTTTTAAAATCGGGAACGTGTTTTCATATTTTAAAACAGCGGGAGGGGGGAATAAACACTATTTTATTAAAACAGCTTATTGAGCGAACTATGGATTTCGGCCATTCTCGCGGATGTTAGGCTTAGTTGATCATATTTAGGCTAATAAAATGAAGACGTTTTAATGGAAAATATACAATTCAATTAACTAATAAGTATCATAGGAAAACGAGTTCTCGATTTTAAAACAGCGGCAAGGTGGGGGATAAACACCCTAACTAACACTAACCATAGCGGGTTAGACATGTCAATCACTGCCATTTTGGAAGGGATACCCGTCACTAAATTTTTACCCAAATTTTAAGTTATGCATTCAGAGTAATGAATTGGTTATTTGTTTTAAACAAATAAAGCCATCCGAATATGGAACGAAACTTACCAAAGCTAACCCCTCGCATTGTCGCTGTAACGGGCATTGCATCCATATAACTATTCACTGAATGCAATAAAGATATACAGTATTTACATAACTTTCTATTAGGAGAGATTTTCCCCTTTTCGTGACAGTACTGTACAGTGATTTGCCATTTGTCACCAGGGTTGCTAGGTGACCTGAAAACCGAACAGCTAGCGTTTTCACAAACCGCAACTTTCGGTTTCCCGGCAATTAATTACTGGAGACAAGTCAGAAGACTTCGGCGGAAAGTTTGGAACAACCTGTTGTTATTATTATTGTTATTATTATTATTAGCCATATGGTGTAAGGAAGCCCGAGGCTTATGCCGCACCAGACAAAAAAAAATTCTGAATTACCCCGAGAGAGAGAGAGAGAGAGAGAAGTAGAAGGGAATCACCAAGAAAGAGAAGAATGATGATATCCAGCTCAGGACCCTGGGTGTGCCAAGCCCATACTCATCAGATGTGAGCCCCTGGGGTTAAATCTGTACTAACATCAGGGGCACGAATTTCCTTGATATATTTATTATTATTATTATTTCTCTCTCTCTCAGGGGTAACTCAGATTTTTTTTTTTTTTTTTGGTTGGTGCAGCAAAAGCCTCAGACTTCCTTGTCCCATATGGCTAATTATAATAATAATAATTATTATTATTATTAATAGCCATATGGTGCAAGTAAGCCTGAGGCTTATGCTGCACCAGTCAAAAAAAAATTCCCGAGTTACCCTGAGAGAGAGAGGGAGAGAAGTAGAAAGGAATCACTAAGAAAGAGAACAATGATGATATCCAGCTCAGGATCCTGGGTGTGACAAGCCCATACTCACCAGATGTGAGAGCCTGTTTTCCAGAAATTTGAGTAATATTGCAAATATAATGCTACAGAAAGTGCGAGCAGTGAGCGAACCCGATATCCTAAAGTGTACAATGACAAATGAGATTTTGGAAGCAAGTTAAAAGCAAGGGTTTTAATTTCAAGAAAGGAGGTAACTGTAGACTAATATACAAGAAAATATATACAGTTGAATTATTGAAACTTTCAAGGCATTCATCGTCAAAATCATGAGTTCATCCATTCCATTTAACATTTCGTTCCGTTTACACTGCACAAGAAAGCTCTCAAGTGGATATAAAGAAAATCTTACTAGAATTGAATACAGCATGGGACACTTAAAGTTATGGGAGACTAAGATTCGTATAAGTTTATTTCTAACAAAACCACAGTGGGATTAGGCAGATGAAGGTCTAGGTATAAGAAATCTTTAGTCAAGGGGCCAACTATGGACTGTTACTAACTAATCACTAGAAAAGGAGTTTTACTATACGTAAATACAAAGATTGGGCTTCATAGTCCCTTATATTGGGCTTATAATACAAATATTGGGCTTCATAGTTCCTTTTGATTTGAATTATTAAATACAAAGAGGAAACGAATAAACCACATGAGATCCAGCAAATGTGACTAATAAGCTAAATACTTTATTGATCCCAAACAGAACCGGAAAAAAGTATTTCTGCGCCGTGGGCAGAAAGAATATTTCGGCGCCCTTTTACTAAGGACATATATATTCTTACCTCATTGTTATTCTGTTTTTGGTGCCTCTTAAAGAACGGCGCCCTGGGCAAGGGCCCTACTAGCCCGAGCCTTAATCCCAAATATAATTAAATAAACTGGTCCCAAAATATAATTTTTTTTTTTGTTTTTGCACCAAAGTGACTAAGGGTGTTTAAGTGTTGATATATTCTATCAGTAAATTGCATGTATAACTTGATCGGCTTGTCCATTCTGCTGGATTAAAAACTAGACATTTGCTAGCAGAGATAAGGAAGTGATTATCCCGTTGTATCAGAGAATGGTTAGGCTGCACCTTTAGTTCTGCATACATGACTGAAGGCCTCATTTTAGGAAGGATGTAGATCTGCTGGAATGGATGCAGAAAAGGGAAAAGAGATTAGTGAAGAGAATGAATGAATGGTTTTACTAAGAGGCTTCAGTTCTGCAAATGCATCTGGAGACTACACACCTGCAAGATGATCTGAGAGAGGGCTTTAAAGCTTTCAATTGGTTGAGCAAGCTCAATACTGATGGCATTCTTCCTCTTGCTCACACATTACACATGAGGGGCATAAATTCAAACAGGAAGGATGATTGCAGGAGAGACGTGCGGAAGTTGCTTCAGACCGCGGGTGGTTGATTGTTGGAAGAAACTTCCATCTGTTCTTGTGAAAGTGGTAGTTTGAATAAATTCAAGGAAAAACTAGACAAATTGACAAAATTCTTGGAGGGGGTGGACAGATGTGGATAGATTTTTTTTTTTTTTTTTTATGATGCTTTATAGGCTTGCTTTCATTCATATACCAAACAACACTAAGACTCGCAAAAAATAATTTTGATATCATATATTTGGATTTCAGGAAAGCTTTTGACACTGTTGCGCATGGAAGACTATTGTACAAATTGGAGCAGAATGGTATTAAGGGTAAGTTGCTACAATGGATAAAAGGATGGTTAAGTGGGAGAAGACAGAGGGTGGTAATCAATGGGTGCTGCTCTTCTTGGACTAATGTTATTAGTGGGGTCCCACAGGGTTCGGTGTTAGGTCCACTGTTGTTTTGTATATTTATCAATGATATTGATGAAGGTATATCAGGCTTCATGTCGAAGTTTGCACATGATATAAAGGTTGGCAGGGTTGTTAATGACAGTAATGGCAGTGTGCTACTGCAACAGGATCTGGATAATTTGGGCAGATGGGCTAAGAAGTGGCAACTGAAGTTTAACCTTGACAAATGCAAAGTACTGCATAGGGGTAGAAGTAACCCCAGAGAAACGTACCAAGTGTGTGGTACTACACTTAAGGTGGTAGAAAATGAAAAAGACCTGCGAGTAATTGTGCAGTCAGATACGAAGTTTTCTGAGCAATGCAGACAGGCTTCCAGGGCAGGTCATGGGGTTTTGTCAATGATATATAGGAATTTTGCTAGCAGGGAAAAGGAGATGATTATCCCTCTGTATAAGGCAATGGTCAGGCCACGCCTTGAGTACTGCGTACAGGTCTGGAGGCCTCATTTTAGGAAGAATGTAGATTTACTTGAGCGTGTACAGAGAAGGGCAACAAGATTGGTGAGGGGAATGAAGGGATCCTCTTACCCAGAGAGGCTTAAGTTCTGCAAATTGCAGTGGCTGGAGACTAGGCACCTGCACGGTGATCTGATTGAGGTGTATAAGGCCTTGAATGGGTTCAGCACGCTGAATTCTGATGGGATCCTTCCACTTATTCAGATTACGAACCTAAGGGAGCATAAATTCAAATTAAGAAAGGACAGATGTAGAATAGATGTGTGGAAATTTGCCTTTAGCCAGCGGGTGGTTAATTGCTGGAACAAACTTCCATCTGTCGTTGTGGAAGTTGATAGGTTGAATAAATTTAAGGAGGAACTGGACAGGCATTTGGAGGGAATGGTGTGATTTTTTTTTTTTTTTTTTTTTGGCTGATGCTGCATAAGCTCATACACTTGCTTTCTTGCATCACATGTCACTACTACTACTACTACTTGGCCATGGTGTATAAAAAAAACATTAAAATTCCTCCTGTCTTGACATAATTTGAACCGCATTCCTCAAAGTGTAGAACAGCGATCGTAACAACTGTGTTACCAATGACAACTCAATATACAGTCCCTTTTGAGCAGGGGGGATATTGTACTAATGCACCTCAGCATTAGAGTAAATAATATTGATATTACAGAGGAGAGACTAACAATGTGGTCTATGTAGAAGTTCAGTAGTGTACGTGTTTGAGCTGACTGAAGTCATGTGGTTCAAATTCACATGACTGCTAGATAGATGCGGTTAATGATAATATTCTTATTAGAAACTTTGAAATAGTTGTAAAATCCTCTGAAATGTATACTGAGCTAGAAAGTTGGTAAGGCACTAGGTAGCAATGGTATGTGACCAGTCATATTAAAGAAAGCTGAAAACAGACGTGTCAAATCATTGGGATTAATTATTTAACCTTAAAAGCTTAAGGTCATCTTTACAGACAGAGACGTTGCCAACGTCTTACTAGTTTCAGCTGCGTCTTTCAGGTGTGCGGTATTAGCATCACTTTGTTCACCTCTCTGCCTGTGTGGATGTAACAGTAACTTCTGGATTTTGTTGAAATTTGGTATTTGAGGTTGTCAATAAATTTTATTAGTCCAGTTCATTCTTCTACACATTGCATTTTTCTATAAATTCTTTTTATCTGGTAAGTTATTTACCAGTTATGGAAAAACAATTTTGTCCCTCCTTTTTTTTTTGACTACTTTGTTCATCCATCTGTATTCTCAATCCACGTGAGTCTACTTTCCAAAAGCAAGTCCATACGAGAACATTTAGATATTGTCATATTTATATTCTAGAACAAGCTCGCCAAGGAAGGTAATTTTCTTTATGGTCTCTGATAGAAAATATGGAGCTGGTTGGCTTGGTTCACCTTCTTTTTTTTTTTTTTTTCATAAAATTAATAAAACTGCGTTCTTTTTATCTTTCAGCATGCCACCAGGTCAACAGTGTTTGTAACGAATCATTTTAACAAACTTAGAATTATTAATCATATTTATCACGTGGACGTAAACCACGATATCAACACAAGCGCATGCGCTACAGCACTTGCACTACACCTTTTAAAAAAATGTATCAGCAATACTGAAAGAGAATGAGTAAATATTTAGTTTGAACTGATATTACAGTACTGCACAACAATTACAGTTTTTTTTTTTTTTTTTTTAATGAAAAGAATAAATTTTACTTATTTCGATTGGTTTATGCCTACCTTTTGTTAATTACAATATGGTTTACATACGTGTAGATCAAGGTACGCTGCAGAGACTCGTGCGAGAGCCTTGTTAATTTTTTTGGGATCATCCGAGCCCCTTGTTCAAAAAAAAAAAAATTATTTTGATAAAATGTAACAGGTCATTATAACCTATAATGACCCTTACCTGAAATTCTTCTCGAGTGAGTCCGCTTGTTAACAAATTGATAGTACATCCAAGGTATATATCCAAAATTTTAGTTTTGGATAAATACCTTTTCCAGATATTTTCATCTATATTTCACAGCCGACCTTCATTGTATTCATTTTATTATCTCTAAATTTTGAATTCAATTTGTGGCAGCTTTAGCCAGCCAAAGAGAGATATCGTTTCATTGGCGTTCTGGAGTTTTCACTTCTGAAAAGTTTATTTTCCTCCATTCATTCTAGTTTTTCATTTTGGAAATCCTAACCCTCCAAAGTGCCATAATTTCACTGGTTTTTGGCATTTTCCTTTTTCGAACCTTTGTTTTTAACCTTTTTTTCTATGTAAGCGGACTTTACCTACTTTAATTTTTTTTAAAGTTACATTTACTGTCTATTTTTATATTAAAAATTACATCTTTGTTTTAAATTATTTTTACATTATTTAAACGGCCGCCGTAGTCGAGTAGTCAAGCGCGAGGGTCCATAAATACAGGTGCTTTGAGTGACTGCTAAATACGGTACCGTTTATCGTGTTCTCTATATCTTGAAAACTCCTCTAACCAGGGACCTGAGCTGGACATCATCATTATTCTCTTCCTTGGTGATTCCCTTCTACTTCTGATTCTCTCTCTCTCTCTCTCTCTCTCCCTCTCTGTCTCGAGGTAATTCAGAATTTTTTTTTTTTTTTTTGGCTGGTACAGCATAAGCCTCGGGCTTCCTTGCACTAATAATAATAATAATAATAATAATAATAATAATAATACACCCTCACCCACCTGATGTACATGGATGACATCAAGCTCTACGCGGCAACCGAGAAGCAACTCCAGCAACTACTCCGGATCACCGAAGAATTCAGCAAGGACATCAGGATGGAATTTGGTCTAGACAAATGCAAGACCCACACACACTGCACCAGGGAAAATTAGTCGGCCGAAACTACCAGCTGCTGACTGGTAGAGAGATCGAAGCTATGACAGAAAGAAAAAGAGACCTACAAATACCTAGGGATGATGCAGGTTCAGCAGTTAGAGCACAAGGAAATCAATAAGTGCCTGACCGAAAAATATCATCAGAGACTCAGAAGCCTACTGAAAGCAAAATTGAAAGGAGGGAACACAGTTAAAGCCATAAACACCTATGCAGCTCCAGTACTAACATACACCTTCGGGGTCGTAGATTTGACTAACACCGAGATAGAAGATATCATGCGAAAGACAAGGACAATGATGACCAAGAGCCGCCAACACCACCCGAAGTCAGCAGTGGAGAAACTAACAATAGCTCAGAAAGAGGGAGGAAATGGCATGATAGACCTGATAGAGCAACAGAAAACAGCAATAGTTAACCTGAAGGATTACTTCGAGAACAATACAGCACCACTCCAACAGGAGATAAGATAGATAAGTGGTATATCCCACTCAATCTGCCGGGTGCCTCCGTAGCCAGGTGGGAAGGAGCAGCAGTGCGTAGCACACGCTTCTTGATTAGACCGGGGTTCGAGCCCATCACCACCAAATACGGAGGATGCGGAAAGGTCATTCAGGGAATGACCACCGCATATCCCGGAGCAATATGGCCTTAGTTGCTAATGCTCCTAAAAACCAAATAACAAATAACAACCACTCAATCTAAGCGAGGAGCCCTCCCGCCCAGACGGCACAAGAAACGAAGCTAGAAAGATGGGCAAAGAAGACACTCCATGGCGGACACTACAATGACCTCCATCAAGATCGCGCTCACAAGCGGGACGCTCTTCCCCGAGACTGAAGAATTCATGCGGGCCATCCAAGAGCAAGTGGTCAACACCAGAAACTATAGAAAATACATCGCCAAGGAACCCGGAGTGTTCGATGACTCATGTCGACGATGCGACCTGGCCTCAGAAACGATCCAACACATTACAGGGGGATGCAAGTGATCACCTAGACTGAGTACGCTCGTAGACACGACAACATAGCTAGGATAATACATCAGAAGCTAGCGAGGAAATACCAGTCGACCAAAGAAAGTGTACCATGTTACAATTACAAACCCCAGGCAGTACTAGAGACCCCAACCCATAAGCTGTACTAGGACCGCGCCATAATAACGGATAAGACCGTCCCACACAACAGACCGGACATAACTATTGTGTACAAGATGGAAAAGGCTACCTACCTGATTGACATAGCGGTGCCGAACACTAGCAATGTCCAAAAAACCCATGAGGAAAAAATTAGAAAGTACATGAAACATGAGGTCAAGGAGATGCGGCATATGCAAGAAGTAACGACCATCCCTATCATCGTGTCAACCACCGGTATGGTGCCGACCGGGCTAGCCAGGTGGGTAAAGTGCCTGCCTGGCAACCCAAAGGTTTGGTTCGAATCCCTCATCGGGCTTGGAGCAGAGTAAAATGCAAAAACTTTGGGAGGTGCATTATGGACACAGAAGCCAATGCGCCAACAACTAAAAAAAAAAAAAAAAAACCGGTATGATGCCAAAGACCCTACATAGCAGCCTAGCAGCAATAGCCCAGAGAACACCTACAAGGAACTCCAGAAAGTCGCAATACTGAACACCTGTACGATAGTCAGAGAGTTCCTCGACCAACGGTAACACCAGATTACATTACATTACAACCACCTTGTGTACTTGGTAGCAGTACGGAGGGGAATCCCCCAATCAGGGAGAAATAATATAAGAGCAACAATAATAATAATAATAACAGTATGGTCCTCCCGGAGTATAAACAGAATATTTATTTATTTATTATATTATAAAAATTTGCGACCCTTCCCCTCAATGTCCCGTGTTTTAACGTGATTATTATTGTGGGGCTTTTTGAGAGGCAAAATGTATTACTAATTCCTACACACTGGAGAAACTGAAAGCTAATTATACGATATGATGAAAAGAGTACGTGCATGTATTCAAGAAAAGATGGACGTTTCCATCATTTATAATTACTTAATTATCATTATAGTTATTATAATTATAATATGGTCTTAATATAATATGGCCTCTCTTCTTGACGAAACTAAAAAAATCAGGTCAGAAAACGCCCAACTTCGCGAAATAAATTATATCTTACTACAAAAAATTTGGATTTAACAAATCTTATTCAAAACTCCAGTAGATCCTTCAGTCCTACAAGTAATTTGGCGAAATCTATGGAAAATTCCACATTTCAACCGACTCCTACAGCAGAAGCCACTTACGCATCTATTGTAAAGCAACCTCCACATCCTCCAGTATATGCTCCAGTTACTAGTCAATCTCAGAAAGCGTGTAAATATGGCAATAGATCTGTCAATCCACTCCTAGAAGATGTCATTTCCTCCAGGAGGCACGCAGATCACATCAGGGGACAACGGAATCAATCTGCCTCTAATCAGACAGGAAGACATCGACACACCCCTGCTGTTGTGGGAACAGCTACCAACTCTTCAATCAGAGCAGTCCCTAGAACTAAAAGTTCAACCAAGGGTATTTTCGTCTCGCGACTCGAACCCCAACTGTGCGGTACAGAAGTAGAGCAGAATATCAGAACTCAACTGCAGATAGAAGTAAACGTAATAAAAATGAATTCCAAACACGATTCGTACAGCTCTTTCTATATTCAGTGTCAACAAACAGATTTTGATCTATTACTAAAGGATCACTGTTGGCCTGAGGGAGCCATTATTCGGCCTTTCTATGGACGCCCCCCCCCCCCTCTTCCTGGTACTAGATCATCAGCCAGTGACTTAGCTATCGAAACTAGTCGAGGGAAATGACAATTCGAGCATTTTTCAGATATTCTGGAATTTCAACTAGGAAGAACCTCTATAAATGATTCATCTATCTCTCCATCATACCAGAATTTGAATGACTCTATCTCTTGTGAAAATACCTTTCTGCCATGTCACTTGCCAACAATTAAACCAAACAACTTATGCCTTACTACAGCATCAAAAGATACAATTACTGCATTCTATATGAACGCAAGCAGTCTTGTAAAACATAATAATGAAATCCTCGCTCAACTGACATCATGGAATCTCCATCCAGACCTGATGGTTTTTACTGAGACCTGGTTCTCTCGTGAAGTTTCAATCTGATTTCAAGACTATGCTCTCTTTCACAGTCGCAGATGTCATTCTAAAGGGGGTGGAGTTGCTATTTACGTTCACAATCATCTGCGATGCTGTGCCTTTCCTATCACAAATCTGCCTGATCAAGCTTGTGAAATCACTTTTATCCGCATTGCCTCTCTGGTGATTGGGTGTCTATAACGACCTCCCTCAGCTTCAGTCAACAGTTTCTTTGTAACTCTTGACAATATTCTATCTCACTTCACAAGCAAATCCCGTAGTCTTTTGCTGATGGGAGACTTCAATATTAACATACTTCAAAGCTCTTCCTCTCAAGTGCAAGACCTCCTAGATGTCATTTCTTCCAATGGTTTTTCTCTTTTGACTGACGGAATTATCCCAACTAGAATGGGAGAGTCCCATATTCCCTTCTTGACTTCGCAATTGGGGAACGCTCACTAACCTATGCAGTACTAAATGCAACCATTTCTGATCATCGTCCCATCTTAATGGTAATTGAAAATGAAGAAATTGTGGAAGAGATCATGCACACTTACAGTGTGCATGATCAGTCAGCTCTGTTACTCTCTCAATCAGCTCTGTTACGACCTCCAGCAGTCTTCGTGGGATGGGATGATTGCTACAGATGATCCTGAAATTGGGACGAACTTCTTCTTTGAGTAAATCCTAAATAGTTACGAAAAATGTCATATATCAGGATCCCAGGGAATAAAAAGACCACTACGCCAAGACGGAAATTATGCCCATTTATCTCAAACAAAATTTGTAACATGCTAAAGAAAAGGGACAAACTTGCAAGAATTACTAGAGAAACACGAAAGGAAGCAGATAAAAACAAATACACAAAGTACAGAAACAAAGTCACCGACAGTATTCGGTCGGAGAAAAGAAAATATTATAGTTCCCAACTAAAAGGCGTCATTACAAGCAAGGAAAAGTGGGCAGTCTTGGACAAGCTACTACCTGGAAGGAAAACGAAATCACAGAGCTACGTTGGAGATGTAGTTGAGAACGAGGTGCTCATTTCAGATGACCAGGAAAAAGCCACAGCCTTCTGTAATCACTTATCTCAAGTATGAATAACCTTTTTAAAGACGAAGTTGACTCTAGAGATAATGCAACGAGAGAATCTGTCAAGCACTCAATGAGGAGCTCTTTTTTTCTCGCTCCGCTCTCAGATCAAGAGATTTTAGAAGCAGGACATCAATTAAAAGTAAAGGGATCCCCTGGCTTTGATGAAATATCTCCTGCTGTGCTGAAAAAGGTCCTTAACTCAATTCTAACACCACTGAAGTATATTTACAATCTTTCCATTCAATCTGGTAAATTCCTGTCTCAATTCAAAAAAGCAGTCATTGTTCCTGTTCCTATGGGGAAACATTGCATCTCTATCAACAATTTTCGTCCAATAGCCCTACTCTCAGTTTTTGCAAAATTATTCGAAAAAATTCTTCACAGCAGACTTTTGGGCTTCTTGGAAGTCAATCAGCTTATCCATCAACAACAGTGCGCTTATCGTTCAAAAAGATCCACTGACCTGGCAATTGTTGACTTCTGCTCTAGGATCACGGACTGCCTTGAAAAGGGTCACTATGCAATAGCACTGTTTCTAGACCTATCAAAAGCTTTTGACTGCATAAATCATAAAATCCTACTCAACAAGCTCAACAATCTTGGCTTGAGAGGAAAAATTAACCTTCTCCTTGAAGACTACTTTACTGATAGGCCATTTGTCGTTAAAACAAACCAGTCCTTTTCAGACATTTCTTATTTCTCCAGGGGAGTACCTCAAGGCTCACTTCTCGGACCTATCCTATTTGTTCTTTACATTAATGAATTTCTCTCTCATCTTCCCGCCTAGTAGCGTATGCCGATGACATTTCCATTCTAATCACTGATAAAAACTCTAACCAGCTTCAATGCAAGATCTCTGCCCAGCTCTCTGAAATGCATAGTTGGCTTCAAAAGAATCAGCTTATACTAAACCCAGAAAAATCCAAATAAATGGTGTTTAGGACGAAAAATAAACCATTAAATATTGATTTCGAAATAACATACAAAGGAAAACAACTCGAAAGAGTGAATGATACCAAGTTTCTAGGAATCTGGCTAAATGACAAGCTGAGTTGGGATAAACCTTACGAAAGAAGACTTGGTCACTAGCAGGAATACTCGCCGGAGCCTCTGCCTGGGTACCTCCTTCCCTGCTCAGACTAGTATTCCTTTCCTTAATACAGCCTCACTTCACATATGGAATCATCTCATGGGGTACAACCAGTCAAGATAACCTTGCGAGAATCAATTCAATTGTCAATCGATGTGTTCGTTCAATTTTGGGCCATCACTGGAATGCATCGTCGACTTTGAGATATAAGGAAGCGAGACTCTTAAGCATCTACCAACTGATACAAAAAGCTGAGGCAGTCTTTGTCTACAATGCTTTGAAAACACCAAACTTTCCTCCTCTCTTCAGATCCTTTTTATAACAATAGAAGAAGAAGGAATAACATATAATTTAAGAAATGAAGCGAACCTGAAGGTTCCGCTTTTTAGAAAAGCCATAGGTCAGATAAATATAAAATACAGAGGCGCAAAAACCTGGAATAATCTTCCTGAAAATATCAAAAATGCCATTTCACTAAACAGATTAAAGAAGCTCCTAACTGAACACATCACCAGGGATGTCTGATCTAAATCATCTTCCACTCAACTCCTGAACTTTCCACAATGCATACCAGTTTGGAAATTATGTAAACAAGTTGAAGGAATAGCTGTCAAAAAGCTTGAAACACTACGCAATTATTTAATAATTTTTTTCTTTCATACTTGTTATTGTAAAAGTACTCACAATGTAATTATAAGTACTGTTGTTAACCACGCGACATGTGTGGTTGGTTGGTTTACGAAGTCTCTGTAATGGAATGTAGAAACATGTCCGATTCATGATGTATCTGTTAAATTACACCTGTGTAATTTCAGGTCTGGTTTTATTGTTATCTTTTTCAAAGGGAACACCTCCTAAAAAGCCTCTGGCTTATGTGTTCTCCCTCCTTCTTGCTGTTATCTCCCAACAATTGTAACACAAAATAGGGATAAGTAAATTATAAATTACTTATCGCATAATATGAGAGTAAAAGAATTAATAAAATTTAATTACTTGGGCTGTACGAATTTTGAAACGCCTTGCATTAAACTTTACTTGCTAGCGTTTATTAGCATTTTTCAATACAACACAATTACATAAAATGCTACTTCCCTTAGGTTTTACCGATTTTGATGAAATTATATATTTAGTTCTTATGTCATATGATTTGTTTGTTTTGTGGTCACAATAAAATGAAATTGAAAATGTTCTTTATCAGTTTTTATTTAGATGGGACCCCTCAAATTCCATTTTGCTTTACCCCCACGGAAGATATAACGCGCCACTATCTGCATACACATAAATATTTAGCCACTGGGAATTACTGTACCTATATAAAACGGTTATAACTGGTCTCAAAACAGTCCAATAAGGGGAGATTGAAAGGGATTGTACCAAAAGAAAATTAAAAGAGACTACATTAGAAAATTTAATAATTACAATAAATTGATATAATGGAAGACATATTGCAGATATTTGGATTAGACTGTTCGAACATCAGTTAAAACCATTTGATATGTATAATTCGTAGTGGTTAAATATTTATGTGAGCGCAGAATGACGGTTGGCCTATTGGGTATGACGTCACTTCCTTCTGAAATGTATATAGGCAGTTTTATATTGTTTTTTTTTTTTTTTTTTTTTTTTTGTGTTGCATATATGGAGCATCAGAGCACGTAAATATGGCATCGTCTTTACAAGTACTGTATTCGTAACCTATTTAAGAGTCGCTTACAATCATGCGTTTATTGAATATGAAAATCTGACGTCACTTGCAAAGGACTTCGTAATTGTTGGGAATGGCTCGTTCGTGGTCTAAGCTCTCCCCAAACCACTTACTGGAAGAGAAATAGATACCACATCTTTGTCCATTAATCATATAGACTATTTATTCAGTCATTTATCATTACCACTAGGAACTTTAAAAATCTATCCATTGCTTTTACGACCTTCAAACGTATAGTTTAGCAATTTTCTGTCTTTTGTTTAATTTATTACCTTTGATCGTTCAAGATCAGTAGGCTTCGACCAATCTAGATAGGATAATTACAGAGGTGCGGTTTATTAAGGGTTAAGTAAATTACCAGAATTCTTGACGATTTTCCTCACAGCCGAGATATTTAGCAGCTCCAGGATCATATGTTTCAGATGGGAAACTGATATGGGTACTTCGAAACAGTTGTAAAAGTCAATCCATGGGTTATAAGCGGGGATACGGCAGCTCGTGGACCAGAATTCCGGTGGGGGAGGGGGGGGGGCTCCTGAGATCAATACAGTATTGTAAAATATTGTAAATACCTTATATTCCGACCTGGCAATTATCCTCTGAAGTACTATGTATATAAAGTGCTTAGCATCATAATACACAGCCATTTCAGAATAAACAGAAAATTTTTAAGGTGGCATCGTTTTAGGTTATATCTCATATTGTGAATGCCTTCACAACGAGTTGCCATGATATTGCACTACTTCGAATAAGTAACGCTTCACCTAAGGAGAAGACTAGTGTTACTTATTCTCAGATAGGTACCACCACCCAGACAGCACTGTTTCAGGGCTATTTGGCCCTTCGTCAGTGAGTGGGTAGGTACCCAAGTGATGCAATGATGGCAAAAACAGTTGTGAAGTATAACTCCACAATATGAGAGATGCCTGATGGTGTATGATGTATTTAGACTACATAGTCTACATAGACTACATAGTCTAAATACATCATATGTATTTAGACTACATAGTCTAAATACCCACTCACTGACGAAGGGCCAAATAGCCCTGAAACAGTGCTGTCTGGGTGGTGGTACCTATCTGAGAATAAGTAACACTAGTCTTCTCCTTAGGTGAAGCGTTACTTATTCGAAGTAGTGCAATATCATGGCAACTCGTTGTGAAGGCATTCACAATATGAGATATAACCTAAAACGATGCCACCTTAAAAATTTTCTGTTTATTCAGAAATGGCTGTGTATTATGATGATAAGCACTTTATATACATAGTCTAAATTTGTTCGCAGCTTGAGGCTCTAGCCCTAAATGCGCCTTAGCCTCTGAAGTACTAAAATATTATCTAAATATCGATAATGATATTTATTTTCCAACCATCACAACCTAGAACATTTATTTCTTAACTTATCTTACTTTGATATTTACTTTCAATATTTATTTTATCTTCGCCCTTTTACTTCGTTAAGCCTTTCTGTTTAATTTTAATACATTTCATATGTATCTCTCTATCAGAACTATAATACTAATCGTAAGTACTCTTGCTTATCATTACCAACATACGCTGAGTGATCACTGAATTATGACCACCCCTAAGAAACATGAATGTTACCCGTTGACCACGTGAGGTACGAGAGTACGGAGTTAGTCGACCTACGTAGCATAGATAAGGTGTCAAGTGGTTCAGTAGGTAGTAAAATTCCGAGAGTGATGGGTAAAAGGAAAGATTTATCGGACTTTAATAAAGGACAGATTGTGGGTACTCGACGAGCTGGTGCCTCGATTTCCCGAACGGCTGAACTTGTGGGGTGTTCGAGAGCCGCCGTAGTAAAGTGTACCAGGACTGGCGTCGAAATGGTCAAACAACGACCCGACGGCAAAACTGCAAAGGTCAGCGAAAGGTTGATGTTAGAGATCAGCGCCGGGTCCGATGACTCGTACACCCTAACAGGCGCAGCACTGTTGAAGAGTTGACTACCCAATACAACATGGGCCAACCCGGAACAATATCTGGCATGACCATGCTTGCACGTATGAGCTATGCCAGCAGACGACCCATACGGCAACCTCTCCTAACCAAGGTTCATCGGCGTAAAAGACTCGCCTGATGCAAGTTGGACGTTAGAAGACTGGAAGAAGGTGTGCTGGTCGGATGAGTCACGTTATTTACTCCACACCGTGGATGGTAGTGTATGGATTTGGCGTCAACAATAACACTCTTGATTCATCATGCACGGTATTGAAAGTGCAGGCTGGTGGAGGTGGTTGTATAGTGTGGGGCATGTTTCACTGGTAGGAACTTGGACCCCTGGTGCATGTGGAACAACGTATCAGTGGTCTTCGCTATCGTCAACTGCTTGCTGACTGTGTACACCCCGTACGTTACACTTTATCCCTAATGGCGATGGTGTCTTCCAATATGACAATGCGCCGAGCCATCGGGCACTTGTTGTGCAGGAATGGTTTCAGGAACACAGTTCTGACTTCCAGCATATCGATTGGCCTCCAAACTCTCCCGATATGTTGGTTGGTTGGTTATTTGGTTTTTAGGAGCATTAGCAACTAAGGCCATATTGCTCCGGGAATATGCAGTGGTCATTCCCTGACCTTTTCGAATCCTCAGTATTTGGTGGTGACGGGCTCGAACCCCGGTCTAATCGAGAAGCGTGTGCTACGCACCGCTGCTCCTTCCCACCTGGCTACGGAGGCCTCTCCCGATATCAGTCCCATAGAGCACTTGTGGGACACTATGGAAAGGCATATTAGGCGTCTGGATACACCAATCACCTCCATACCTGCATTGCTAACCGCATTACACACACACGTCGGATAGCTGCTGTACTGAGGACAAAAAGGAGGACCTACGAAGTATTAGGTAGGTGATCATAATTCAGTGATCACTCAGTGTACACTGAAAGACCTCTTTATCAGCTTCTCTAGACGGCATTCCCTTTCCAGTGGTCAAGATGCATACGGACTTGGGAGTCGTCTTCGATTATAAACTGAGCTTCAACCCCCACATTGATAAGCTCGCAGCAAAATTCTGTCAAATGCGCTGGACCAAAAAACAACAACTGCTCCACGTTAGGGATCTGGATGTCACTCGTCGGTACGTATACACCTCAGTATACTACGTCGTATTATATGCCTCGGAAATTTGGGGGGTTCTGCAGCCCCTACCAACATCAGGCGCGTGTACTCCGCCGAATATTGGCTCCTTCGTTGGATCACGCAACGAAGTCGTCGTCCACCCCAACAAAGGACAACTGCGATGGCGATCTCACTAAATGCGGTTGATCTGCCAACCCGCACTGGACCACCGTGGCAGATTATGGTCCATTTCCCTCAATATGAGTCATTGAGGAGGCTTCCAGCCTGCAGTGGCTGATAATGGCTGCAGTTTACCTTTACCTTACTGACACGCTTCGCTTTGGTAGGAAGTGAGCGACTATTAGCGGATATTAATGGTAAGGTAGTGTAGTTGCAAACATTTGTTCCCGTGATCAGTAAAAGAATGTCTGCATTCATTATTTTTGTACTTTCCTTCTCAAATCAAGTAAAATTAAATTGACATTCATTGGACACAGCGACAGTCGTTGTTTAACCCAGTGAGTTCTCAACCTGTTTTGTTAACGTACTACTTAAAAAATGGCAAGTTATTGTAGCACTACCACCACAGAAATATATAAAAAAACACAGAAATGGGTATGAATAAAAAGCGTTATTTTTTACCTGTTTATTCATTACAGCCGTTTTTCCTAACATAAAATTCTGATGTAGCAACATCAGTTACCAGTTATTGCTCATTAGGAACATAATTCCTAGTCTTTCTTATCTTCAAATTGATCACTGATGTACAAACCAACAATCGTAATAAAACAAGGAACCAATTTAGAAATCCCATTCAGTAAGTCCTTACGATTCGCGGTGAGGAAATATAACGGTCTATAGCAAATTCCGCGAACGGTGAGGTTAATATAAAGTAGCCAATGTTTAACAAGGATGCTTGTTGTACCATCATGTTACTAGAAAATTTTTGTGGTACAAATAAGTTGAAATACTGGAATTTAAGATGGTTGAACCACGTGTATGTCAACCTATTCATTACCTTCCGGTTCATATAAACAGCCGACTTTAACTTGATTTCTTGGAGTAAAATTATGTCGACAAGAAACCTATAGCTATTCTCAGTAATTCTTTCGACTTCGACCAAGGGCACTCTCAATATTACATGTTCCCATTCTTGACAAATATCTATGCAATTTTTTTTTTAATCACAGGAACACACGATTTGTCGTGTATATCATAGGCTTAGTAATTTACCAATTAAAGTTATTATACTTATGTCAGGGTTTTTATGTATTTATGATTAATTTTGAATTTTTTTTCCTTATGTTCGCGTACCATCTGCCACAATTAGGTGTACCACCAGTGGTACGCATACAACAAGTTGAGAACCTACGGTGCAGACAGTTTATTATAGTTAAAACTAAAAACGTGAATTTGTATTTTTGCTCAATAGTTCTTGTTGCATAGAGTCCACTGGTCCACCCTATTAGTTTCAGTTCTTCCTTTCTTGTTGCTTAGAGTCCACTGGTCCACCCTATTAGTTTCAGTTCTTCCTTTCTTGATGCTCTTTGTGGTTCTCACATACATATACTATGAATTGTTTCTTCAGATAGTTTCGTTTTTGTTTTCCTCTTCTTAATCTATCTCCAACTTTCAAGCCTCCTTAACAGTTTTGATGACAGGTATCAATCTAAAGAAACGTTTCAAGTTTGATTCCGATGGCGAACCAGAAGAATTCTCTATGAAGGTTTTTATTTATTTATTTGGGCTGTATGTAACAAGTCTCAGGAGAAGATATACGGTTTTGTTCTCGAAAAGTCGGCTTTTCGCTTCGACATACAAAGCAGCCCAGTTTACACAGATTAGATACCAAGGTCTCGTGGTCTTGGTTACCTCTGCGCTTACCACAAACTGCCCAAACCAAAAGTTAAAAAAAAAGGGGGGGATGTAATTCTAACCCGTACTTCATATTTTACTAGTGTCACGTCAAGGAAGCCTTTTATTACAATTAAAAGTGTACAAATGAAGTCGTAGTAAATCACCAAGTTCCGAAAATCCAGTTGCAGGCGATGTTTAAATGGACTTACTACCCCGACCGACTTTATCTAATACGTCTTATCATGACAGGAAGTAAGCAGAGGGGAGTTAAAAATGAGATGCAGAGAAAAATAAAATAAAGTACTTGGTTGATGCATGGCTTGCACTGATCGTAAAGCTATGAAAGTCCGTACAAGAATATGGGCCCCACCTGGCTTAATTGCATATTTTCTCTGGTCGCGTAGGTGGTAACAGGGTTTGCTTTTCAGGGTGGATTACCGATCTGGCCTATAAACGATGCATCCGGGCACAGTCAGAAGCTGTATGATTAGCATAAGAATGGACAGCGAAGTGTAGGCAATAAATTACCACCCACAGGTGTAGACAACACGCTGAGGTGTCATGTGAAAGCAGTAGGTTTTATGCTGGGAGTGTGTGGGGAAGGTACAAACGAATAGCGTATAGATAGCGAGGTGAGAAAAACTTCACCATCCCAATTCTACTGAAACAGTGTATTCATTCTCAATGATGTGGGCGTTAAGTTATGGACAGTTCAGTCGACTGTAGCCACTTCTTAAAGCGGTTCCCTAACCCCAATTAAAATGCTTTTTTCCCTACTTTTATCAGAGTCAAATAACCATAAACTCAATACACTTATTTCATAGTTAACTTATTACAAAATTTTTGTCATCGTTCACGTTTCCGTTTAGTACTAGCGTTATAATAGTTTAATAATGCATGGAAGCGAACTTTTTCTCCATCTGCCAATAAAAGGAGGTAACAGATCTTCATCATTCATACCTTGCACGTTGTCAAAAAGTGGCTCTCCAATTCCGATTTGAACTTTACCAACCTCTCTGCCTTGACCACCGTGGAACGCAATTTTTTCTAATGATTTACAACACGCTGTCCAGAAGGGAAATTTGATGCGATTCTGCTTTCTGTTATTCTCCAAACTTTTATACTTGTGTACCCTAGTTCTTGTTTTTCCTACCAGTGAAAATATACATCCCTTGTTCATTTTACTGATTCCTTTCAGAGCCTTATATACCTCGATCAGTCCTCCCACCCCACCCCACCCCACCCACCCGAGATATCTATTTTCCAAGCTTTGCAATCCACACCTAAGTCGTTCTTCATATGGATATCAATTAAGTCTCCTCACCAATTTAGTTTCCCTGCTTTGAACCCTTTCTAGAAGGGTTGTCTTTCTTCGGGTGTAACCTCTAAACCTCTGACCTCTACACTTAGTACATTCTCAGCATTATTTATAGGAAATAGGTAATGAAGAAGCATTAACTTCTGAAGAACTTAGAATTATCGAATCGAGATTTGTTCCTAAAGAAGATGCGTGCCGTTTATGTCCTCGTGGTATTCGGTTATTTCTACAGAATAACGATGTTAATGACTATATGTTTTATCTCAGGAAAGAATGCACGAAGTTGTTGCCCATAATGTGTACTTAGGATATAATTCTGAAAAACAATTGAGAAGTTCGAGAAATACAATTCATAAAAAGGCAATGACCGAAAGAGCAGATCTCCCATACACGTATATACTTTTGTTGTTAAAGGGAAAACCGTATATGATTATCATAAATTTAGACGTTGTAGATGGAACGGTAAATGGTGCGATTGGTACATTAGAGTATGTCGAGTACGAAGATGAAACTGTCAAATGAGTATGGTTGTTTGTTTGTTATTTGGTTTTTAGGAGCATTAACAACTAAGGCCATATTGCTCCGGGAATATGCGATGGTCATTCCCTGACCTTTCCGCATCCTCCGTATTTGGTGGTGACGGGCTCGAACCCCGGTCTAATCAAGAAGTGTGTGCTACACAGTGCTGCTCCTTCCCACCTGGCTACGGAGGCGCCCGAGTATGGATGTAGTATGGAATTCAACTGTATATTGAAATCACTCGCTGGTGATTTCAATTAGCTGCAATACAGGCTAATGAATAAATGATTGTTTCAAAAAAAAGAAGAAAGGGTATTGCAGCTGCAGAAATTTTTGGTCCATGATTTTTTTTTTTTTTTTTTTTTTTGCTTCAAACATCTTCAACTTGCAGTACACTGACTATGTCAGCGCATTCTTAGACATGCGCTCTCCTGCCATCTACCGACAGTTCGTCGAAACTTGAGCGGTTGTACAGTGGTGCTGCCATCCGCGAATTAAATGATCAGCCTGTATACTTCATTTGCAAATTTTGAAATTAGAATAAAAGAGGTTAAGCGGCAGGGCAACATTGAAAGGGAGGTGACTGTTCAAAAGGTTAAGAACCGCTGCTCTAGGAGGTCTAAGCGTCTGATTACACCTTCAAGGCAGAATAATTTTAATTGCTTTCTACTAACTGGTTTTCTGAAAGTAGGCAGTCCTTTAAAACGTTCCATACTATTTTGCGGCACACTTGATCAAATCTATTGAGATGAAATATCTCATGCCAATTCAAAGTCAGCTTTGAAACGTTTTCTAGTTGTTTTGGTACGTTTTCTTGAAATTCATTCTGTTTTTCTTTGATTTGTTCTTTAATAGTCTTTGTACATTTTCTTCTGTTTTTCACTTATTAAATTATTACTACTTATTATGTTATTAAGATATTTTTTTACTTAAGTTTAGTTGTTTTGTTCTTGAATTATTTTTCCCATTACCATAACTTTTTGAAAGGCATGATACTAATCAACAGCATTGCTAGAAAAGCGGACAGTCCTTTAACCACCCGAATTTCTGACGCCAATTACATAATAACTGAAGAACATTTGTTAGTAAATTAACAAAATTAATAGAATCGCTGAGGCTAACAACAAACCAATCTCCTGGCATCTGTGATAGAACGGCAACACTATCACGTCGTTTGATTAATAGAAAAAAAAAAATAATCCTTCTGGCACAGAGCCGTCCCGGGGTGACCCAAGGTTTCTTGGGAAATAAACTGATTTTAATAATAAAAAAAAAATAATAATAAACTTCTGTAGGACAGTATAGGTGTCCTACAGAAGTTTATTTATTTATTATTGTTATTATTATTTTATTTTATTTTATTTTTTTTTTGTTCTGGAATGGTTCAATGCCGCCACTTTTCGTGGTCGCATCTCTGCGCGAGAGCAGATTGGGTTTAATTTCATCATAATGCTTAAGCTAGTAACGAAAGTACAATCCTAAACAACGGACCCTTTGGCTTTTCGTCCCCTTCCCTTCTGCAATGGTGAACCTGGCAGTATGGTTATTTTCTTCTCAACCCATGCTGCGGAAAAACATGGCTACACCAAACAGAGTATTAGTATTTATTTTTTATATGCAGTAACAAAATAATGTGAGAATAAATCATTAAAAGCACCCAAAATGCGCTAATATTTGTCAGATTTATTGCTTTATTGATATAAAACTGGCACATCACGCAAAAATATGCAACCCAGTGCCGACATATATTCCGTATGCGTGTAAATAAAATGAAACATTTTAATTACATTAACTACAGTTTTAATGAAATAAGAATGCATTTATTCTATTTACGATACGCGTTTGAACATATAAAAAAAAAAAAAAATTAGAGCATTTTATTTACCGAACAACAATCGATGTGCTACAAGTATATAAAAGCAGAAATGGCAGAAAAAGAAGTGGCAACTCACTATCAAGTGCCATTGATAGCCAGCTGCCAACTTTTATGTTTTTGTATTGATTCCTGATTTAAATTTATCTTGTTTATTGCTTATTTGTATTTATTTTGTACTTATAACTGTTATGAATTCTAAATGTTTTATTATATGAACATATTCGCATGTCAACAGAAGCGAAACGACGTGCCACTCTAAAAAAACTGGCTCTCATTGCTCCTATAACAAATAATCTATGCATACACTGTTCTGAATACAGTACTGTATATGGTTAAACATAGAACGAATGTTCCGATGAATCAAATGCATTGACATACTGTATGATAACACGAAGAAACTTGTTTTCCGAAAACCAGAAACATCCCCAAAACAGCAACCTCTTAAGTCTCGAGATTTTTAAATTTGGGACTTCGTAGTCTATATATTGATTTAATGATTTTGATTAACTCACATAATATGGAAGACAAAATCTTTTTGTTTCGATAAATTGAATTCCGAATAATTATTCACTTAGAGAAAATGTTAAAATAAACTTTGATACATCTACGAATACTTTGAATGGTGTTGCGAGGTTGGAACAATGTCGTAAAATCACGGACTATGTAGTTAGATTAGTGATACCCTATCGTATTACTTTTCAAAATTATCTCCGAGTTGTTCAGATCCATATCTCAGCAATTTTGTAACGATTGCCTTGAAATGTATAGCTCGCTTACGGCCCGTTTTTTGATTTATGGACCTCTGTCAGGACCCCGAAGGTTGTTTATGTTTTACCTAAACAACTTGCGAGGTTTTACCCCCCCACAGTGACTTTCTCCTCATCCTTTCTTATAGTTAGACTTGCTCGCAATGAAAAGTTGCTTGATTCTCTCCTATAGGGCAACTTCTCGTGTACAATGTCTGAACTACAGCAATGCGTTCTTCTGCACATTTCAATTATATTGTAATTTTATAATTTTACAGAGTATTATCCTTTCATTGCGTTTGATTGTAATTATCGTCAACAGTTTCAGCTTTCGCATCGCTATCGGGCATTTGTAGACGACAACCGCTGTTCAACCAGCTTTGGATTTGTCACACCACTAACACCTGACACTTCCGTGGCGTTATTAGCATAAAATGACTGAATTTTAGCAAGTTTGACAGCTTTGTCAGCACATAATTGTCAAACAGCTGCCAAACATGCCACTAGAACTTGATCTGTGTTGTCACCAACTGATGAAACGCACACATGCATAAATCTTTTTTTCACAGGTTGTCCATTCCGCTGGAATAACAGAAACAAAATCTTGTTTCACTTAAATGCTCCTTACTATTGGTAACGTACATCGCAGAAATTTTCGTGCATTTTTAATATCGCCTTATTAATTCGTTTAATAATGTCTAATGTGTAAGAATAAATGGAAATTAGCAACTTTAATAAATATTTTACTTTAAAACTAAATATTGCATTTACTGGAACTATCGTGCGTTTAAAGGCTTTTTGAATAATTTTCATAGTTTCGTTGGTGTTGAAATATTTTTTGTCTACTTTTATATATATTTATATTCTCTAAATAACGAGACTGTTTTCCGATTTGCAAAAAAACGTATCGGTTTGTAATTTAAAAATATGTAAAGTTCCCTCAGTGGGTTTTAATGTGTCAGGTCACAATGATATCACGCAAGTTCCTGGCTTTGCGCTGCAAAGTGGGCTGCAGCTGTTTAAAGGTCATATTTTGGACAGTTGTTGACAATAAAAACAAAAACACATCTTCAGCTGTCAGAAAAATGTTGGTTATTAATCTCTGAGCGTTTCTTCACACGCACTGATAACTCTTTCATGGTATGCAGAGACATACGCGATCTTTGGAGAAGGCGCCGATTATTATATATGGATAGGAGCACTACAGCTTGCTATGCAGAAAGCTAGGTGTTTCCCTTGCTGATACCGAAGAAAATAGTCATGTGTCGGCAGGATGCAGACCCTCGTTTTCGCTACCCCCTTTCGCTTCCCCTTCCTTCCTTATGTGCTCGCCTTCGTAACGTCGGTCGAGCTCTAAACCGCACACCAAATTACAGGTGTCTTCTTCTTACCGATGCGCACTTTCATTAATCACAGTGGGACCTTCCTGGGAGCCAGAGCACCATCATTAGTACTCTCGAACCTGAAATTAAAAGTGTGAGCCTGTCAGTCACCTTCTACTCAGGAGATCGATAGCTCGCAAAGGTGGTGATCAAAAGGGTGGGGCCCTGCCTCGTGATACTATCCGCAACAAGAAGACGGCACAGCGCACTGAAAGAGAGTCAGGGGAGATGCAGGAAGGATGATTAGCGCGTCTTCGACAAACCGCGTGACAACACAGGTCACGGAAGGGCCGCCAGAGACAACGAGTTTTAAGACCAAAACTGAGTGCACCAGTGTCACTCCCTCTAAGATGTTGCGTTAGGGCACAGAACAAGCGAAAGCGCCAGCTGGGAAGTGAAAGTTTTGGACAAGACGGAGTTGTCTGAACTTAAGGCTGTAATTAGCCCCTGTGACTACGCGAATGAGAAACAAATCAGTGCCTTAATGGTTCTAATGGCAATCACCAGTATGAAATCACTGTTACCAAGGTCAGATAAAGGATTTTCAACATCGTAACTGTTTCGCTTTTTCTCATTAATACAGCTGGTTAAACTCAGTACCAGTGCAGCGTTGATATTCCAAAATCAAATATAAGAGTTACTGATGAGTGTTCTCTGCTAGGTATGAGGTAGGCGCTCACTCAACAAGTTTGTTGAGTGACCGCGCTCATTTGAGGAACAAATATTTCTTCCCACCTCTTATAAAAATCTGCATATTGGATGAACTTTGAATCAATTATACATATTGATTTAAATACCGATTTTGGCATTTGATTTTACGAATGGGATGTGAAGACTTACAAGGTGCCTAGCAATACAGAATAAAAGGCTAATTGAGTTGAGAGAAAGAGAGAGATAAGCAGCAGTTGATACACAAACTTCATGGGTCAGGCGCTATTATGATAATTTCAATGGTAGTTGAAAGTCATACTGACTGCGAATCGATAGATTGTATGGCCTTCTACTGCGCACAATAATTGAAACCATCAATGAGTTATCTTCGTTGAGAAAACAAACAGGAATCGGTTTGGATGTGTCCAGATGGCTAGGGCGGCTTGTCAGGCTTAGTGACGCGATGATGGTGTCGTCAATGAATTGCGACGTATTGTTTAGGACCAGGCAGTCGTAGTGAGAGTCGGTGAAACTGACCTGTAGCCATCTATGATGAGAGATTGAGAAATGTGGGCTCTGTGACTCCGAGGATATATTTTCTTTACGGTCAGTTGACAGAAAATGAGTAAGGTCATCGATATCCAGGACTCGTTCGAGTCTGATAAGGTGCAAACCGATCTGATAAGTGCAGGCTGGAGTTGATAGAGCAAATTATTATGCTCCAAGCTAGGCAGACGAAATCGTTTAGGCACAGAGAAACCAGAATGAAGGTGTGATAAGGCTGATCAACATCTTCTGCGATTACGTCAGCTTTCATTAACGAGAGAGAGAGAGAGAGAGAGAGAGAGAGAGAGAGAGAGAGAGAAAGAGAGAGAGAGAGCAGTCTAAAAATTTCTAGGGGCTAGGATCGTGGCAATAGGGTAACCCAAGGTAGTTTCCTCTATTTGTGGATTCCCTCTCCACTTAAGACATGACGCACAATCGATGAGTTCATTCGTGATAGTTGACTCTCAACTTTGTGTCAAAACAACCTCGAAATGATGAAGTACAGCAGTATTCATAGCTCCGCTGAACATGTGAGAGATGATTGTTGATTTTTTTCTAGGTTAATATTGAGGTCAAATTGTTTCTGACAGTCGACTAATAAGTGGAGTACATTGTTGATTTTTTCTTTAATCTTAATGGGAACTGCATTTGTTTGGATAGGTCAGTAAATTACAATATGCACTACAGCCTAAAGGTTTGGAACCACAGCCTAAGACAACAGTTTTCGTTAATTCTTTTGAAATTAGCTATGACAATATATTTATTTTTATTTATGACAATATAAAGTCATAGCACAAAAACAACACACTACAAAGTATTTTAAGATTTTTTTATTAAGCATCAAAAAATTTACAGAAAAAAATATTTAAATGATTAATATTAATAACTACACTGATTCTTCATCAAAATATCATCCACGAGATTTTATCACTGCCTTACACAGACGTAGCAAGGCAATGATGCGAAGCAGAGCTCTAAGCTGTGCAGGGACTTTCTAGCAAAATTCTGGTGATTAATTTTAGAATAGTGTCTTGACTAAAGTTATTCCAAGCGATCTGCAAGGTTTCTCATAAATTTTGTGACGATGGGCCAACTTCACGGACTCGGTCTAGAATCTAGATGATCCCATAAAAGCTCTATTGGGTTTAAGTCAAGCGATTGAGATGACCACACCATAATTTGCAATACCCTCTGCTGTTGTTTAGTTGCTAGAACGTCCCTGCACAGCTTAGAACTGTGCTTCGCATCACTGTCTTGTTGTAATATAAAATTTCGTCCACAAAGTCGAAAGAATATTGCATTATGTTCAAGAATGCTTTTATATCCTTCTTTTCTTAAAATTCCTTCAATTCTGAAGATGTCACCCACTCCAGAAAAACAGAAGCAACCCCAGACCATGATGGAACTACAACCGTCCTTGAACAATGTGGAAATAAACAATGTGGTACCATTTTTATTTCAGTTGATCGCCTCACAAACTCTACGTTTGGATCCAAAAATTTTAAATTTGGACTAATGCGTCCACAGTACGTTTTTCCACTCTTCAATTGTTCAATGTTGACGGCTCTTAGCCCAAGCTAACCGTTTATTTCGATTTTCCGTTTTTAATAAGGACACAACCATGAATTCCCGCTTGTTTAAGATGAAGTTTTATAGTGAATACACTGTAAAACTTCATCTGTTTTACACAGGAATTTCTCTGTTCCTATTGAACTCAGCTCGGATTTCAAATGCAGAAAGTCGTCGATTGCCTATTGAAATCAGTTTTATGGTCTTATTTTGTGCTTCCGTTGTTACGCAGCGTCGTCCTGATCATGATTTGTCCTTTAAACTGTCAGTCCCCTTGATTCGTCGAATGGCAGTTTGTATTCCTTTAAATAAAACACCTAGTGTTTTGTCAGTACTTCTCAAGGAATAAAATTCTTTATACAAAAGTTATAATAGCACTTCTTTCACTTTCTTATTTCTTGCTATGTTTATCACGAAACGCACAAAACTTAAGCCAAACACGCTTTCTGAATGACAGGTGTTCAATTTTATTATAAGTTACAGCTCTTACTCCTCAATTTATATTATTGCAAAACACTCTAGAATCATCTGCAATCTTCTATAACATTGAAACAATATTCCCATTTTCTAGAATATTCTAGAATCATCTACAACGTTCTGCCACAGGAATCTTCTGCATCTTTGAGGAATATTCTCAAAATTTAGAAATTTCTCTATATACTAAAATTTAAATATTATTTCAGTGTTTTGATTTTTATACATAACAGAAAATATTTTAATAAAAATTGGTAAACAATTTGGTCATATTTTAATAAAAACTTTGAAAATTAAGAATTAAGAAAAATGAAAGTTATTCCAAACTTTTAGCTGAGAATGTATCTAGTCTTTGACTTGTAAATGGGGAAATAATGGCAGTATAGAGGAGGCAGGCCAGAGACAACCTGTCCTTGTAGAACTCCTATACATATCTGTTTGGCATTAATTTTGACACCAGCATGGATTATGATTGTTCGGTTAAGGCGGAGAGATGAGAGGGAGAGAAATGCATTTAATGGTGTCCCAGCAGTTAAAGGTATTCAAATGGCATCAAATGCTGCTTCGATGTCGAGATAAGTTTTAACGAGTTCTTTTCTCTGAAATGCTGAAAGAATTCTGTAGGCGGTGGCAAAGATTGGTAATAGTTGATCTGTTTGATAATGTTTGGAGTGGAAGATCAGAATAGGAAGGAAAATCTTTTCTAGTAATTAGAGTCTGCGCGTCACAGTGGTATCGTCACCGTCTTCCCCATATCGATGACGCGAGGAACTTTAAGGAGCTTTTTTCATTCCATGGCTGAGTTGGCTGGTCTCAGGCGTAGATAGAAAGGTCCCCTCCCCCCCAGAAATTGGGGTTTTTTCGTCCAGCAAACAGGAAAATCGACCAGAGCAAAACAAGAAAATCGACCAGAGCAAAACAAGAAAATCGACCAGAGCAAAACAAGAAAATCGACCAGAGCAAAACAAGAAAATCGACCGGAGAGGAGAATACACGCAATTTACAGACAAAATACATATATGGATATAGAAATAATGGGTGGCCCTAATATATTTTATTTTATAATAGTTTGAGTTTTGAGATAAGGAGCACGAGGTTTTAACCGATTTAGAGAGTAAGAAGGTCACGTCAGGCAGGAATTTTCTTGTGGCAGCTCCAAGTGGCGTGGTGTCCCATCTGGTCTGCCAGATTCTAATTAGCTCTTTAAAACATCTGGATTTCTCTTTTTTAGGATCTTCATTTAAATTTAACTGGATACCAAGTAATTATGAAGGTATTTGTTTTTTGTGTCAAAAGCAGAGGACATGATAAATGACTAATAGATCCAAAGGAAGGGACCCGCAATAACTTGAACTGAAGCGGTGGAAACTGTTCTACAGACTCTAAGAATAGAGAGGAGCGTGATCCCCTGGATGGAATTCAGTTTTAACTTCATTTTGGAATTGGTGGCCCGGTGAAACCAAGCTCCTGCTGCAAAGGTGACTACGGGGAGGAAAACAGCATCATAGAATAGAAAGAGCGCCTTCCTAGAGAGACTCCACCTTCCTCCCTGGAAAATCTAATAATTTACCCTGTGATTCTTTTAATTTTAGTACTCATGAGAAGAAAACTTGCAGAGTTAAGAGTACCCTGCAAAGAGGTGCGCTATTTGGCCTGACCCACCATAAAGTATGCAGGTACCAGGCATTCCACACCTGAAGATGTCAGCAGCGGCAGCAGCACGAGACCTACCGTACAGTATGCAAGTGCATGCAATATTAACATTCAATGTGTCTGCAGCACCTGGCCCACCCTAAGGTATGCAGGTACAGTCCTACCCCAGATGGGAGTATCAGCAGATTCCGCACCAGATACTGGTGCCAGCAGCAAATCCTACCTCAATTGAGGTTAGCGAAAGTAAATCCTACCCCGGGAAGGGATCATTGGAGTTCCCGCACGGGTGGCTTGGTGCCAGCAGAAATTCTCTAATTTGCTTGGCAGCGTAGTATACAAGGTAGTCTCTTGATACCGAAAAGATTGCATCAGAGGGGCCATGCACAAGACCAGCTGTTTGTGACCCCTTGAACAATATACAAAAGGGAACATCTAGGGCATGGGTCGGCAACCTTTTTTCAGTGAATGAACCTTTTTTCATTTTTGATCTAATTAAAAAAAAAGAGAATCCGAAGAGCCGCACCTCAGCCCAATCTGGTAGGAGATGGGAAGGGGGAGTTTTTTAAGAAATGGAATAGTGGAAAGGTGTTTTATTAAAAAAATATATATATATTGAAATATTATTTATTAATACTGAAAAAATGTAACAAACATCCAATTAGGTACGAATTAATGTGACTTTTGCGGCTGAGCTTCTCGAGCGAGTCTCGCAACATCAGGCGAGTATGCAATAATTTTCATCTTTAAACGTGCTGAGAAACTCGCATTTTTCAAACGGTTTCTTGATATATTTTTAATATAGTTCATGTTCGAAAATATTTGCCTGCAGAAATTCGTCGAACCAAAAACTGAGAGGAGTCCAAACCCAAATATTTTCAAATTTATATACGTGTCCGGTAAACTACTCCACGCATCGTACACAATTTGGTCTTGTTTTTTCAACTCATCTATCTCCGTTCGTTTGTGTAGAATTGCAAGGGTGAAGGTAGAATTTGTGTAGAATTGCAACCTCTCGAAATCCTCAATTTCAGTTTTAAGGCATTTTAGTCTTGCACTCCACATGTCCTTGATTTTTAAGTCCTCTAATTCCATTTCAAATTGTGCTTCACGTGGGCTCAAAGTTAAAGAGCCGCAGGTTGCCGAACCCTGATCTAGAGAATGAGCGGGGCGATCACTCCCTGGAATCAGAGGCATAAGTTGACAATATGGCATAAGTTGCTGATGCACCTAAAAACCCTACAACAACTAAACACAAACTCCTCTTTATGCAGTGCAGTGTCCTGTTCGAGATCTTAAAAAAAGAAAGACACGAAGCTGACCCCTTATCTTTCGTCCCGCTTTTCTGTCAAATATGTGAAATCAGTAATTACAGTGAATCCAACATTGGGCCACTTACGGCCGAAGAGGGAGGTGTTATAATTAAGTTTTTTTTTTTTTTTTTTTTTTTTTTGACGTGAATACGTCTTTAAATTCGGTCCGGTATAGGGGGTCTCTACGAAAATTCCTGCGACCAAAAAAATGGCAAGATTTGTCGCGCTTATATCTCGTAAACTAAAAATTGCAAAGGAAATATGGACAGAAATGTAAGAAACGTATATCATTGGAAAGAAAAGTTCAACGTGAGTTCAACTTTTGAATAGCTTTATACTGGACAACACTTTAAGCTTTAACCTTTGTAAGAAACATCGATGTAAATACTATGCCATATGTATCTTACTTCTCCTATCATCGGCCTTTGATAAATAAAATTATACTTCACTTATAACCACCAAGACTTTCATTTACATCTTACCCTTCCTCTAATAACACAAGGACGGATTCACGCCTTAAACGATTGCGGTGGTGTTCCCGTACACAACCCACCCCAATTTTTTTTTTTTTTTTAAATATTTTCTTCCAATAAAAATTCAAAAGTAGTTCAGTTTTCAGTAGTTAAAATAGTTCTACTTAGTTCAGTAGTTAAAATCGTTACATCTTGATAATTTGTTTTAACAAAAATATTAAGATATTTAGAAGAAAAGACGTATAAGTTAAAAATGATTGAAGAGAAACATAATAAAAATTGGAATGTAATGAAAATTAGCAGATGTAATAAAAAATTTTTCTTTTCTGTCGATTTTTGTCTTAATTTTGTATTAATATTCGATTTTTATAGACACAAACTCAGAACCTCTTATTTTTCAAAACGAGGACCCTTTTTCTTCTGAAGGGCTCGTATCAATCGAATCCATAACAATGGGCCAATATGCTCTCCACTGATGAGTCGAGACAGTCGTCGATCGGATTCTTGACACACTTTAACCTGGAAGGAAAGGAGAACCAGATTCTGTCTCGCCAACATTGTGGAAAGACATAATTATGTAAGCCTTGTGAGGTATTGAGATGAGATCATTGATCGGGAGCAGTTGGTCCAAACTTTCTTTTAGTGAATGATGATGCATATTCTCACAGATCTCCTCTGGCGAACATTCGGAAGGAAAGTGTAGCTCGTGTGGAATGCCAAGCTTCCAAGAACAGAATGAATAAAGCATGCTCCGGATATTCTAGATAGGAGGATTTTGTCACAGTGTTCTCCTCCCACAAATTTCAGTGGACTTTGCGTTAGCCATTATGTAAGAATGTGAACTTATTTCACCAGCACTAACTCGTTAGCGTGAGAAATAGTGCCATACTTGATTATTGCCCATGGAGACCAAATACTTTTCAGGGTATTTTTCCATGGATTATCAACCCACCATTTTTGGCCGCTTGTGACCTCATTTGCATAATCTATTTCATCTCGAAATTTGTGCAGTCGCTGTACATTATCAAGACATTAAAACGTGGTCTCACTGGCGTTAATGACTTTTGACTTGTTTAAGCTTTTGTATTTGCCTCCTTAACTTTCGAGAACCAGTGTACTTGCTATGAAGTAACCAGCATGAACGACTTCACGTGAAGTGACCTAGCACAACGAGTCCTAGTCCATCCTCCAGGGGAGGTGATCTGCGCAAAACTGGATGATCATAACTCGGATATGAGCAGTTATCAATTATTTGCCTGAATGGTGGACTACAGAGGCGAAATTACAAATTGCGGTTCCTCCCCCCCATAAGAATTCTAAATATCCCTAGCTTGATCTCAACCATAGCATACCACCTGTCGGCACCTCTTCCTCCCACAGTATGGCCTGAATGGAATGACAAAATTCTTTAAAGCAACTTTTGCTCACTTTAGATGTACGATTTCTATGTTTGCTCTCTAACTTATAATGTATAAATGTATATAGGCACCCTCCTAGCTGAAGGCTGTTCAGGGGTGAATCATATGTAATAAAATGAATAAATAATAATAATAATAATAACTTTAACATTGTTATGCAATCCGGGAACATTTTTATCGCGTATTGTGTGAAATACAACATAAATATTGATTTTTTTTTTCTCTCTCTCTGTTTTTTTTTTTATAATCTGAATTTATTTGATAGGTTTAGTGGAAATTATTGCCAGTAGTTTTGACCAAAGGTTCAAGTAATACACAGTGCTTCGTACGCCAAAGCGCAGATCAGACGGGGGAGGGGGGTGGGGGGGTTAGAGAGCTACAGTACCCATTTAGAAGTTCTACAAGAGGAACCCGACGAGATCTTAATATTGCATTTGTTTATGTAATTAAATTAATTTTTAACTATCGCCAAAAATTCTACAAACTTGTAATGGGTAAAATTGTTTTGCCTTTATTGATTTATTATATGTTAGAATTGGCTCGTTGCTTTTTAATCTTTTCTTCTACTAGTGGACATATACGAACACAATAGTAAGGCGTCATGCACTTTGCATTTATCCCTACCGGTCATTCAAGCAGCGTTTGTTCTGATATTGAAACAACGAATAAAAGTTTTGCGTTGTTAAAAGATTAAAATTTACGGGTTACTACTAGCTTTCTGCAAATATATAACATAACCTTATCGTCAGCCCTGGAATTGATCCACCATTTCTAATTTGTTTGAGAGTCCAAATTAACCAATTGAAACTGAAATCCATAACCTACTTTCGGTCTTTTCATCTCTTTCCTTTTTACCGTTGACCACCGTTATGAGCTCGGTCCAGCCCAGCAGCGTTGGGATAGGTAATATATACGGTAGCATGCTATCGAGTTGCGTGCCGGAAGAACACGATGACCTCTAACCTGTCGTGTCTGGCGTGTGGCTATAAAAGTGTCTCGGCGTAGTGATTTACAGTTGTTTGGTACCCGCTGTTAACTGTTTATGACATCCTCCACTGCCAAGTCGCTTAACACGCCATTGCATGTGTACCTGGGAAACAAAGGGGAGGAGGAACATACACTTAGTTGGATACTACCTTTAAATCACAAGCAGATCTCGGGAATACAAGTTGTTAACATTAGTTCTTTAGTTTCATTTATTTTCTAAAGCTAGAACGCATTATACGGATTTACTACTTTTTTTTTGCTTCGATTATAATTTTTTTCGAATTTTTCCTTCTTCGACTGTTTGTGCTTGAGGTCGGACACTAAACTGGGATGGAATCGATAACTGAAAATAAAATAAATAAAATAAAAACACTACTATCCGTTAGAGGAACTTATATTCAAAACATCGTTTTTCGTTCGTGTATATACATATATACACGAACGATATATATACATATACAGTAGCGTAGCTACCATGTAGGCAGGCAAGGCAATTGCCGGGCCCGGGCCCGGCGTCTTTGCCTGTCTCCTCTTTTTGCAATTTTCATTAATTAAGTAGGAACCCGAATATGTTCTTTGCCTCCGGGCCCGAAAAAGGATAGCTACGCTACTGTGTGTGTGTATATATATATATATATACACACCCGGATTAATACATATACATATTTGGATTAAAAAATAAAAAAGGCGTAAAAAATTATTATTAATTTATTGAAAAAGAAAAGAATTACAACCTATCTCACATGTTATTTAATCAAACAACGAACAAATATAAAAAAACATTAAATTCCAAATCACAGTTAATCGTACGCACAATACTAAAATAAAAGGAAAATTATAATGCTAAAAATTATACAAATTTATGTTTCCTTGCTTCAGGATGTGCGAATTTATTAATTATTTTATTTATGTTTATTTGTTCCAAAAGATCATTTTCTGTTGAAATTATTGCCAAATTAGAGATTCGTTGTTGAGACATCGTCGATTGTAAATAATTTTTGATTTAATTTTAATTTTGAAAAACACCGTTCACCAAAGGCAACTGAAACTAGTAAAATTGAAAAATATTCTTAATGCATCTGCTACATAAATATTCTGTTTACACTCCAGGACGACCAAACGGTCAGAGGAGTTCACAAGATAGATAGAATACAAGAAACAGCACCGTCTTCAGTAGTCACGGGATTGAACCCTGGTCACTCAAGGGCACGTGTACTTATGCACGCGCGCGCCTGACCACTAGGCTACGGCGGCCTTACATCCGGAAAAGTATCTGTAAAATCATTTTTAAAAATATATTGTAAAACTTCGAATGGAGTAATATTGTCTTTAATATAAATTTGAAGTACTCTAAGTTCTTCAGATAATGCTAAACCATCAATATCGGACTCATTACGATCAATTTCACTTAACTTAATATGCAAATCTTTGCAATGATTTAATAAATCGTCATCTGGCCATTTTTTAAAATTTTTTTAAAATTCAGATATATTATAAAGCATTTTAAACATTTCCGAATATTCTTTCATATTTGTAAACGAGAAAATTATTGTATACATAATTTGAAAGAAAAAATTAATTTTCTGAGAACGAACTTCACAACCGTGATGGCATGTTTGCATTACCGGATACCTGCCCGCCCACCGATGAGTGAGCCAACAAGCTCCGAAACGGTGCCGTCTGGGCACTAGCCCACTGAGAATAAATAACAGTAGTCTCCTGTATTAGAGAAGCGTTGTTTATTCAAAGTAGTGCAATACGTGGTATCTCGTTGTGAAGGTAGCCACAATATGAGATAAAATCAACGATGCCTTAACACTATTTATGCACTTAAACCTATGAGTAAATTATGGTGTATTTACACCATTATTATTATTATGGTTCAAGGAAGCCCGAAACTTATGCTGCACCAGCCAAAAAAAATTCCCAAGTTACTCTAAGAGAGAGAGAGACAAGGGAATCACCAAGAAAGAGAAGAATGATGATATCCAGCTCAGGACCCTTAACGTACGTACGTAATCTGCTAATGGGAAATACAGACGGTCGCCGCGTTCGGTTGTACAGATTATGCATTGCACAAAGACGTCTAATCAAAGGGGTTAGCATCCGAAGTCTGTTGCTGTTGTTAGGTTTTAGGCACATTAGCGACTAAGGCCATATTTCTCCGTGTATATTGTGTGTAAATTGCGTGTATTCTACAGTCGATTTTGGGTTCGCTGGATGAAAAATCATGCCACCTTGACTGAGACCAACTAATTCAGCCACGTTGTGAAAGAGGCCCATAACAATTCCTGATGTCATCGACGGATATCAGAAGTTTAATGGATTGCAAATTTGACAAAATTAAAATCGAAAATAATTATTTTCGTTTGTATTTGCGCTTTTCTATAAACATTACAAAAAACTTACTGGCCCATTATATTATCATCAAAAATTTGTTTCAGCCTTAAATTATAACAAACAGAATGAAAAATAATCAGGTAAAATACATTTTGTTTGTTTTAAAATGTTAGAACACTGTAATCGTTTAAAATTCCAAAATATATTTGTTGTGTTCATTGATCATTACTAAATACATTGAGTGGACAGAAATCATGGGGCACCTACCTAGTAACGGGTAGGCTCACCTTACGCCCGGATAAGGACAGTCATGTGGTGAGGCATTGAATCCACTAGTTCATGAAAGCGTTCTACAGATATTTCCATCCACGCTTGCGTGTACGGAACTGCTCTTCGAACCATGTTCTAGTCACCACGGCTCTGTGAGGGACGCACATTGTCCTGCTGGAAGAGTCTGTTGCCCTGTGGATGCACGATGGCTATGAAGGAATACAGATGGTCTGCAAGGATGGACACGTAACCTGGACCTTTCAGAGATGTGTCTAGATCAGAGGTGACGAACCTATGGCACGCGTGCCCGAAGAGGCACGCATACAAATTTTTTGGGCACGGGGAATTCAGAGCATCCCAAAAAAATTTCAAACCTCGAACAACATCACTCCAGGAATCCACCTTGAGTCGTGACCCTGCGTACGTACGCCCGTTCTCTCTGTCAGGCATATAATGACGTAACACCATTAAGTAAATAGCTGCATACATGCAGTGATTTTTTCTGAACAGCCTGCATTCCAACTGATGTTCTATACGGATTTCGGTTCGCATTTAAATGACTTGTGACTTGAACATCACACTTGAAAATTCACACAACCGTTCCCTCTAAATGTTCGTCGAGTTTCCCTTTTAATTTATTTAAGCTATCAACTTCTACAACGACAGATGGAAGTTTGTTCCAGCAATTAACCACCCGCTGGCTAAAGGTAAATTGCCGCACATCTATTCTACAACTGTCTTTCCTCAATTTGAATTTATGTCCACTTAGGTTCGTGATCTGAGCAAGTGGAAGAATCCCATCAGATTTCAGCGTGCTCAACCCATTCAAGGCCTTATACACCTCAATCAGATCACATCACAGGTGCCTAGTCTCCAGCCACTGCAATTTGCAGAACTTAAGCCTCTCTCTTAGTAAGAGGATCCCTTCATTCCCCTCACCAATCTTGTTGCCCTTCTCTGTACACGCTCAAGCAAGTCTAAATCCTTCCTAAAATGAGGCCTCCAGACCTGTACGCAGTACTCAAGCGTTGCCTGACCATTGCCTTATACAAAGGGATAATCACCTCCTTTTCCCTGCTAGCAAAATTCCTGTATATCATAGAAAAAACCCTGACCTGCTCTTGCAGCCTGTCTGCATTGCTCAGAAAACTTCATATCTGCCTGCACAATTACTCCCAGGTATTTTTAATTTTCGACCACCCTACGTGTAGTACCACACAGTTGGTACGTTCCTCTGGGGTTACTTCTACCCATATGCAGTATTTTGCATTTGTCAATGTTAAACTTCAGTTGCCACTTCTTAGCCCATCTGCCCAAATTTTCTAGATCCTGTTGCAGTAGCACACTGCCATTACTGCCATTAACAACCCTGCCTACCTTTGTATCATCCGCAAACTTCGACACTAAGCCTGATATACCTCATCAATATCATTGATAAATATACAAAATAACAGAGGACCCAACACCGAACCCTGAGGGACTCCACTAATAACATTAGTCCATGAAGAGCAGCGTCCACTGATTATCAGCCGTTGTCTTCTCCCACTCAACCATCCTTTTATCCATTGTAGCAACTTACCCTTAATACCATTCTGCTCCAATTTTGCACAGTAGTCTTTAATGCGCAACAGTGTCAAAAGATTTCCTGAAATCCAAGTATATGATATTAAAATTATTTTTGGCATTCATTTCCTTTGTAACCACATCATAGTATCCAATCAAATTTGTGAGACAAGACTTTCCCTTAACAAACCCATGCTGTGTCTGAATTATTGCTGTAGTCTTGTCTAGATGATCCTGTAATGCATCTTTAACCAGTGACTCCATTATTCATAGTAGTCTCACGGATGAAACTAGTGCTGCCTGCATAGCTCTAAAAGTTAAAAGTATAAGCCTGATGTAAAGTATCTGTCGTCCATGGTGTAGCAACAGAAGCTGACTGATGTTTTATAGTTATAATATAAGAGAGGTTTATCATTTTATATTAAATTATTTGTTCTGTAAGGTAAAAGTTACATTTTTGCTATGAAGGATTTTATTTTAAAACCTTTATTAAAGCATCTTTGAAATAATTTCTTTGAATTCTTTCTTTTTTTGGTTACGCTTTTGTCAAGTAAAACGTGTAGGAGAAAAATAACGATGCAGTAGAACGTCGATTATCCGAACTAATTGGGACCAAGGTTGGTTTGGTTAATCAATATTAACCAAATTATACGCAAGTTATTTTGAAATATGATACTATATTTTGAAATATGAAGTATTATAAAAAATAATTGATTTAGGAAATGGTTTACTAATTAAATGATAATCAGTGGCGGCTCGTGACTGTGATGTATGGAGTGCTGCTTCTTAAAGTTACATTAAATTGCCCTGGTTATAAGACATGAACACATAGATGGTAATAACAATAATAAGCAAGTTAAAAATACTACAAAACATTAATTGGACACTTGCCATTAACAGATTTCGGTAATCTCGAAATTTCATTTGAAAATAAAATCGATTCTTCTGTTTTTCATTTGTTGAAAATAGATTATTAACTTTTTCATTCAAGTTTGGTGCACTGTTCAAAATTGGCAAAGCTCGCTTCGCAGTTTCGTTAACTCGTTTTATCACCACTAAAAAATGCGTATTGGCAACCTGCCAACTAGTCATTGACTAAACCACTGGGACCAAAATGTGGAACTGTGTAGTGCACAGTTCCACCTACGGTTAAACTTCAATGTCGAAAACGATTTCGTGTTTCTATTCGTTCATTATTGAAATGATTATTGAAAAAAGCGGATGAGTAGACTATATGCGGGACCTGTTAATAAAAGTATTCAAGTATTCATTGCGTTGCATTGTTCTTCACAAAATTTCATATAACTCCGTTGATTTTATATTTAGATTTAAAAGGCTGAGGGTGCTGCAGTTCCACAGTGCCTACCTACCAACCAGCAACCCCTGATAACAACCAAAACATTTTGAAAAAATAATGTATATTATATTTATTTTGAACTAACCTAATTGTTTTACATGATATCAACTATTAACCACACGTTTTTTATATAAACAGAAATAAATAAACACAAGTAATTGCACACAAATAAGAGTATATTGAATCTTGGGGAAGGTTTATTTTTTAAAATATGTAATCTTAACTTTTTCTTTGAACTGTGCGAGATTGTCTTTTTTTTTCTTTTTTTTGGACGAAGTCTCTCATCCTCATTAATCTCCGTAAAACTGCATTCAAACTGACTCACACCATACCATTGCAGTTTCTAACGCAGTGAAGGCCTCTGCATGAGTGGGCCTTCAGATGCATTAAGCGGCAGGAGTAATATTTCAGCATAACAACCAGTGCACTAAAAGTAGATACTGTAATTTTAGGGGAAGCGGTGGTTCGGATAATCGATGGTCCAGATAATCGATGTTTCACTGTACATGTATGTACAAACTTTGTATGTACATACATACATGTACAATGAAACGGACGTTCCGGTGGCTTCCGGAACGTCCGTTTAAATCCGCTCGTTTCGTTGTACATTATATACAGACTCTGCAAAACAGGCCAAAACAGTTCCAGTAGATGGAACACCTAGGGTCTCAGATTATGAGACAGCAAAAAAAAAAAAAAAAAAAAAACACTGGATGCCCAGTCCAGAGTAAAAAAAAAAAAAAAAAAAACCATCGCTCCACATTCGCTCACAGGATCCAGAACCAAACAGGTATATGTTGACTTAAGACTTAAATATCAACTATCTATACAGAAATCTTCTATGTTGAAATGTTGCTTTCGAGAACTCTTGAAAAGCATCAAATTTACGCTGCTCAGAGAGAAGTAAAACTTCCTGCCAGGTATCAAGAATCCAATAACTCCTCAAAGTGCCATCCTGTAGGTCTCATAGATAGAACGATCATACAAAATGTGATACCAATACTCATTAGACACAGACACCTATCAGCATCAATCAGTCCAAGTGCAAACAACTTCCCATTCAGAGATCCATGGCCCGTCACCAAGAACAGCGCGTCCAAGTCAGGAGTAAACCAACTCAAAAGATGCCTATTAACCAAAAACGTAACGTCAGGGATAAATTGTCGTGTAACTCTTTCTGTAATTCCATCGTGGAACTACAGAAAGAGCCCCATCATGTTTGCCATTTGTTTTTATTTCGTTAAGACACCGCTTTCTATCACTGCTAATACTAGTTAAATAATAAAAATAATTATTAAACTCAATTCTTAAAATCGTAGTGGGTGTCTGTCTCTTTATACAATAACTCAGTATACAAGAAACAAGGCCAACGGAATCGCTCCAGCCAAAATTTACCCAGCGACTGTTGAAACTGTTCCACATACTCTCAAAATACTAAGGAGCATCAACCGTTGAATTGAATTTAACTGTCTGTATCCTGACAATTTTAGCCCAGTAAAACCAGACTCCAGCAGCATACATTGTCAAAGGGAGGAAAACTGCTGTATAGTACAGAAAAAGAGACTTCTGCGACAAACCCCAATCTGCTTTAGACAGCCTAATAATTGCACTGGAGAATTTTCTTACTTTATTACTAAGATATTGTAAGTGTGGAGCAAACGTTACCTTACACAGATGTGCAAAACATTATGACTGCTTACATAATATGATGTTGGTCCTCCACGTGCAGCCAAAACAGCTCGTACACGGCGAGGCATGGACGCTACAAGATTTTTAAATTTGTCCTGTGGTATCTAGTACCAACACGTAACCAGCAGATCATTTAACTCCTGTGAAGTCCGTGGTTGAGAAGCCGCAGATCGGAGTTGCTGTTCCAACACAAACCACAGATGCTCGATGGGATTGATGTCTGGGGAATTTGGAGGCCAGGGCAATACCTGAAAGTCTTCCTCATGTTCCGCGAACCAGTCTCGAACAACACGGGTGGTGTGGCATGGCGCATTATCCTGCTGAAAGACAGCACTGCGAGACGGGAAGATCGTTGCCATGAAAGGGTGTACCTGGTCAGCAATGATGTTTAGGTAGAGTGTATTTAGGGTCAAACGGGACCAGGGTTCCCCCATCTCCGCTTTGTTTACTTTGTGTGGTGATACAGTTCGCCGTAAAGGCAAGAGATTTAAAAGTGTGTGGTTCTTAAAATGTGTGATGTAATGTACTGTTGTTTTTCTGGCCATTTAGCCCCCAGGCCCCTGCTGAAGCCTGACGTTGCTCCAATTTAGCCCCGTGGAGGCAGACCAAGTACCTAGTAGTTTGCATTTACTCTGGCAGGTTCTGCCACCTATTTTCCTGAGATTTCAGTGGCAAAGACCTAAAAATAAATAAATAAATAAAAAATTTGCGCGTTGTATGCTGATCACATACATGTTTCCCGGTTTTAAGGGGTTGCGTTTGAAAATTTAATAGTCGAGGGACGGGCGAAATATAGAGAAGCTAGAATTTTGCTGTGGGTCTTGTGCTGGCATACATATAAAGAGGGGAAGAGACTGAATGCTGGGGGAAACAGCTAGGAAGGACTGGGGTAAATAGAGCAGACGACAGCAGCATGTGTCAGTGGGGCATGCCCATGCCCCACCAGAGAGAAAGATGTGAGTTGGCATGGGGGGAGGCAACAAGAGGGCTGTCGCCTCCCCCACTGCCAGGGAAGGGAGGAAAGTGTGCCCAGCAAGGGAGCCGGCACAGGTTGCCGTATGACTTGGCAGTTGCAAGTTTGTCCAATCCAGGTGTAGGTTCCTGTCTGTGGTTGTCACTTGGCAGCAGGACAGGTTCCTTAGTCAGGTCTATAGTTGTGGGTATTTAGTCTAGTCTGTGGTTACTTATGTCTCTGTCTGAAGTCGTGGTCATTAGTTGTTGGATCCTGGGTCCATTTGTTGGATCCGAATTTCTAGTCCGGGTGTAGGATCTTGTCCGTAGTTGTGACTTAGCACCAGGACAGGTCCATTAGTCAGGTCTGTGGTTGCGGGTGTTTGGTCCAGTCCATGGTTACTTAAGTTTATGTTTGAATCGAAGTCTTTAGTTGCTGGATCCTGGTGTTTTTCTCATTCATGGTTTCCATTTATAGCAGTGTTACTACTGAAATTGTCCCTTCCTATGGTTGAGTTAACAGGTTCCATTCATTGTTTCTTCCTGGGACGCAGTCCCTTTGTGGATTTTCTTGATGGTGACTGTCTGTGCACCTTATATGGTTGTTTGCAAAGTCATATATTGTGGGCCTGGGAACCACTATTGTGGCTGTGGGGCCAGAATAGTATGCCTTATGTCAAAAAGATCTTGTGCAAAGTTTGCCAGTGCTTTGTATTTGTATGCTCCTTCTCCAGTAAGCGTTCCTCTTGATTCTCTGGTACATAATGTAATTTCGTAATTAGTCGGCATTGGAGGTCTTCATAAAGCTTGCAGTGGTGCATTAAATGCTCCCACGTTTCCACTAAACCACAATGACAGAAGGGAATGTTGCTCAGTCCAAAGGTCATCAGTTTGAATCTGATGGCGCCATAGCCAGTATTCCTGGAAGGGGGGGGGGAGCCAGCTTGGGTATTTCGAATATAATGCCGAGACAGTTGGGAGGAATTTTCGCGCGTTATTTGCCGTTTTGTTAAATTTTGCCGCGGTGTTTGCCATATTTTCTGGAGATGTACAGTTAGTCTTCCTTTCTCTATTTTCGGGTCGCTAGTTACATTTAGTGTGAAATTTAGGCAGGTATCCGGTATCCTCTGGAAAGGCTGTAGAGGAGTCCACTGCGTATCACTTCCAGGTCCAAGGGGAGGGCACCGATGAGCACCTGGAGTGTGTATACTCACTGTGTTGCAAGCTCGTGAGATAGTCAGAAAGATGCACCTCTGTATGGTTTGTAGTTTTCTTTTATTAGTTGCGGTGGTTGCTTTTTTGTACCAGATCCCCGAGGCATACAGAATGACTGGCAGGAAGACAGTTTTGTGAACAAGAGCAAGGGTTTTCTTCTTTATGCCCCAGTCCTTGTGGGTGATTTTAGCAAATAGTGACGAGTAATTTTTGATTTTGTTTCTGAGATAGCTAAGGGTGGGGGGTGAAGGATAAGTTTCTATTGAGGACAACCCCGAGAAATTTCATTTCTGTGGTTAGCTTTACGGTGGTTCCCTGTACTTTTATTTTGTGGGTCTCCTGGTGTCCAGGGTTCTGCAAAGTAGGATCGAGCTTGTTGTAGTGGATGATATCTTCAGGTTATTTTCTTCAGCCCATTCTTGTAGTGTGGTGAGCGCCCGCTTTGCTGTTTTTCCAGCTCTGCCCTGGAGTTCACCACCAGCGTCAGGACAAGGTCTTCCACATACGCCTGGGAGGCTGCATTTCCGAGGTTGAGGTTGAAGAATCCGTACAGGACCACGTTACAGAGCAGTGGGCCCAGGACGGAGCCCTGTGGGCATCCTCTGTAGATGTGTCTGGTTATTGTACAGTAAGGAGTGGTGACTTTTAGTGATCTATTGCACAGGTAAGTGCTGATAGAACTGTATAGATTATTTGGGAGTTTGTCCTCATGGAGCCTGCTGAGGGCGCTTGGCCACCAGAGGGTGTCAGACACTCCGTCAAAGTCAACCGCGATGGCAAAAAAGAATTTGCGGTCTCTTTCTGTTGCAGCGTTGATGATGCTGCATAGGGCATCGGTGGTGGAGTATCCTTTTCGAAATTTGTTTGGGTGACTCTAGGCCTGTGTTTGTGTAGTACTTCTCTATCCTGTTTCACAGGAGATGTTCAAGAAGCTTGCTTAGAACTGTCAGGAGTGCTATCGGGCGATAGGACCCTGGGAGGTCTTGCCTCTTCGTGGGATTCTTCAAGATTAGCTGGAGCATTGCCACCCTCCAACCATGCGGGAAGTAGCCTTCTTTGAGGCATTTGTTATATAGTTTCAATATTTTCTCCGGGATACAAATAAATGGAAAATAATGGAAATGGTCCTTCTGTGAGGTTGTGTTGTGTAATTGGTCTCTCGCTTCAGTCTGAGACCGCGTTTTACATTCTGATTTTGGTACCATTGTTTTGACGTTCTTCCGTTTGGTTGAGTGCCCCCAAGCGAGTGTCCTCCAAGTTCTCTAATTGTTCTGCAATTATTTGGATGTCGTCGCATTTGCACGGTGGTATCGTCGCCGTTCTCCCTACACCGGGTGAAAAAAGTCCGGGGTCGAATTCCGTTGATGACGTGAGGAACTTTAATGAGCTTTTTTCACTCCGTGGCAGAGTTAGTCGGTCTCTGGCGTAGATGGCAAGGTTTCCGCCCAGAAACTGGGGTGTTTCATCCAGCAAAACAGAAAAATCGACCATAGAACACACTCAATTAACAGACATAAGACATAGCATGGCAGGTGAATTTAATTATTTGGGTGGCCTAAATATAATAGTTTTTTGGTTTTGTTTCCCCGTCCATAACTACCCAGTTTGGATTAACGGGGTCATCCGGATTAGTGGGATTTTGTTGATGGTATTTGCTAGGGCTTGGATTTTGCCGGCGGATGATGTCAGCCACAAGTTCGTGGGTATATTAGTTGGCTTGCAGTAAGCCGTTGAAATTTGTGTTGTACCGCCAGTCAAAATGGGGGGGGGGACATCCAGGTACAGAAATACTCGTGGGAGAGCGGGATAATTTTCTTAGTGGTCTCCAGGGACGGCAAAGTTTCTGGTAATCCTCAAAAGATATTTGGTGAATCGGGAAAAAGATGACATTTCACCATTGAATTCTATAGTAGTGGGAGGGGGGTAAAGCATTGTGGTCATTGTTCCTTAAAATGAAGAGGACAAAAATCGCTGAAAATTTGGGGCTAGGTCAGAGTCGGAGGTTAAGCTTGGGTCACCTCCCCAGTCCAGTTGTGCGATAGAAGTGTAGCGACCGCTTAATATTTATCGCCTCTCTATTCTCCCAGTGTCAGCCACATGGTGACCATGCAGTCTGACAAAAAGAATACAAATAAATACGTTTCTAGCAGGCTAAAAACCCAGTAAAGTACAGAAAGTTACTCACCGCGGGTATCCACTGAGGTTTTAAACAGTGATATTAAAGCTGCTCCATTCCTTTTACTGGGAAGAAAAACACTTTGTATACTTAATTTCAGGCAAATCCACGAGCAGCGTAATAACGTGGCAGCACAAAAGGCAGCCATATTGGCGACCATGCAGTCTGATACAAAGAAAACAAATAAAAACGTTACTGGCAGGCTAAAAACCCAACAGAATATAGAAAGTCTCCTACCATGGGTATCCACTGAAGTTTTAATATCACTGTAGACACTTTTACTGAAAAGAAAACACTTTGTACACATAATTTCAGGAAAAATCCACCAGCTGTAAAATAACGTAGCAGCACGAAAGGCAGCCAGTTATGACGTTTAGGTCACAGAATAGTAATATATCTTACTTCTCTGTGGTATAGGTAGGGGGTAAATTTCAGGGTTCCTGGCACATGGATGACTGTACCCAGGGTTCCCAGCAGAACATCGCCCGTCTAAGTAACAGTTACATTCAAAAATGAAATGCTGCACTGTTTCAGGCTCTCTGCAGCTACACAGTGAAGAAGCAGCAAGGCGAAAATTATGCAATTTAAAATTCAGACTTCTATGGCCTGAAATCAAGAACGTTAAATTTAAGACTAGATTAAACCAAGGCATATTGCATTTACTTAATTCTATCACCCTAGGCATGAATTTATTAGTTATTCTACTCTTACTATCATTAGATCATTCCTCCTACCAATCTACAAGGAACTGATTCCGAATTCTCTGCACATCTTTTTTAGGTGAAAGGTGTATTTAGTGTCAGATGGTACCAAGGGTTCCCCCATCTCGGCTCTTTCTTAGGTAAAGTATAAAGTCTATTTAGGGTGAGACGGCACCAGGGATTCCCCCATCTCCGCGTAGTTTACATTGCGGTGTGATACAGTTCGCTGTAAAGGTGAAAAGTGTGTGGATCTTGGAATATGTAGTGTCATGTACCGTTGTTCTTCTGGCCATTTAGCTGGCAGACCTCTGCTGAGGCCCGATGTTGCCCCACTTTCGCCCCGTGGAGGCAGACTAGGTACATAGTAGCTTAAGATTTAGTCTGGTAGATCCTGCCACCTAATTTCCTGAAATTTCAGTGGCTAGGACCTATAAAAAAAAGTGATCGAATAGTGTAGTGGGGAAGCTGTAGTCAGTGTCTTCAGCTGAAATCTGTCAACTTTGGGGAGGAATTTTTTGGTGATTTGTCCCTTTGTGGAGGCATCCCAGCGAGCCTGCCACACCTTCAGCAGGTGAGTCTGGAGCCTTCTTTTTTCTGCAACGTTGTTCTTTGCGGGGTTGGCATTGAAATCCTGGTGTGTGTGCAGGCTGTACTCCTGGTGAGCTCATAGATCATACATCTTCTGACCACCTCAAGGCCGAGGCGGAGGGCTCCTACGATAATCTGTAGTGCGTGTGTGCTCACCGTGCTGAGGGCGCGGGTAGCGGACAATAGCATAGTTTTGTGGGTGGAATCCAGGATCCTTAGGTTGACAGCAGTGCCGGCTTTTTTATACTATACTATGCACCCGCTGCATATGTTGCTATTGGTAGAAGTGGTGCCATGTAGTACAGTTTCATTGTGCGTTGGTTCAATGGTATTAGGTATTAGGTATGTTCGGGGTGTGACGGCACCTGGGATTTCTCCCATCTCCGCGTATGTTCTCTGTATCGGACAAGCCAGAGATTTAAAAGTGTGTGGGATATGTACTGTGTAGTTTGTTGTGCCCATTGTTCATACGGCCTGTTAGCCGCCGGGCCCATGATGGTAGTCGATCTTCCTTTTGTCAGGTTGTAGAGCATGCCACACTGCACAATCTCCAGGTCCAGGGGTAGGGCGCCCGCCAGGGCCCGTAGGGCATGAGTGCTGACAGTGCGGCAAGCCCGTGAGATGGTCGGTAGGATTGAGTATTGTATGCTCTCGAGTTTTCTTTGGTTGGCTGCCATCATGGCTTTTCTGAACCATATGAACTGGGATAGAGCAACAGCTGCACTTTTTTTTTCATGTTGTCAACTGAAAATATGGTGCCATGCTTACACTTCCGCAAAACAGGAAATTAATAAGGATGTATACCCTTCCAACGCCGTATTTATAGAAACAGCTGATGCAATACCTTGCAATTACCGTCTTATGCAATATCTTTGCTTTGCGACAAACAAATTGACTGTAATCAAACAATATCTTATACGTTTCACTACAAATGTTACATTTTTTAAGGTGATGCAGTTTTTTTGTCCGCTACTGTATTATTTGGTGTTAAACATCGAAATAGTGCTAAAATGGTAGATTGGCTCTTGTTTTCGAAAAAGGTAGTTTTTTTTATATTTATAAAAGGTATTTTTATTTATATGGCAGTAAGATGTAACAGAGTAACATGAACTATATCAAACACGGGACCGTTTCGCCTTTCGTTTGTATTCAGCTTCGGGACATCCATTTTCACTATCCAACAATAATCGGCTAACACGGCGGAAATCCATTAGCTTTTGCATCTTTGTTCCATCGCTGCGATGTCTTGATGGAAGCTCTCATCATATTTGTCGCTGACCGCACCACAGTTTGTCGGAAGACATCCAGGTGTGAGTGCAAGAAATGAATCTTCAATGGCATGTTAGTAGATTAGGTTGGGGTTCTAACCGAGTACGGCTCTATGAATTTTGGCGTCAATTTTCGTGCTAGCAGCCGTCTCCGTCGTTTGTTTTGCCGTTTCGCTTTTGAGCGTCTGCTGGTGAGGCAAGCCAAGGTTTAGGTTTAGCGGTTGTGCCGAAGCTTAGTTGCGGAAAAATATATTTTAGTTCTTATTTCGCCCGCTAGATGGCGCCACTTATTTTCGAAATTAAATTGAAATTTTTTTTTACTTTACCCAGGCTCGAACCCATGTCATTGCTACTGATGGTCCAGTGCTTATCCCCACGGCTACCCTTTCAGTTATAACAATATGTGTAAATGTAGCTATTATAGTTAAGAGTGGTGTGAGTGTGACGTAGGAAGTTGTATTTCACCTTGTTCTGATTGGAGGGGGATACGAACCGATGTTCTGATTGGTCTGGGGGTATAAACCGACTACGTCTGTGACTTTGCCTGTGATTTCTGGACAGTTGATGCCGTAGAAATCGTCTGTTTTTACCGCGTTGGTTTTCAAGCTACCGTGTTCGCAATGAATTGTGGGTTCGCGCACGCACACGCACACACGCACACACAAACCCGAGCTCTCCCGCTCGCGCGGCGCACATACGCAGGCACACACACACACACCGAGCAGCACACATTCTTTCCCAAGACAAAGGATTTGGCGGGAAAAACGTGGACGTTTCGCCTAACATACGGGTACATACCGGGCCACAAAACTTCGAGCATGGAGATTGCAGCGACATCGGAAGACCCAGAAACTGTGTCACCATCTAGCGAGTCATTCTGAAAGCTGAAAATTAAAGATTTTATTTTATGTAAGGTGCTTAAATGTATTTTTTCCTAGATAGCCATGACTTTGACGTTTTATAAATATATTTCCGTAGCTTTGCAATATGTGTCGCCATCTATCGAGTCATTCTGAAAGCTGAAAATTAAAGATTTTTATTTAGGGATATATTTTTTTTTTTTTCTCACATACGGGTACTTCGGGGGGCCACAAAACTTCGAGCATGGGAGATTGCAGCGACATCGGAAGACCCCAGAAACTGAGTCGCCATTTACCGAGTTATTCTGAAAGCTGAAAATTAAAGATTTTATTTTATGTAAGGTGTTTAAATGTATTTTTTCCTAGATAGCCATAACTTTGACGTTTTTTTATAAATATATTTCCGTAGCTTTGCAATATGTGTCGCCATCTATCGAGTCGTTCTGAAAGGTGAAAATTAAAGATTTTATTTAAGACGGTGTTGTCATCTGTTGAGTCATTCTGAAAGGTGAAATTAAAGATTTTATTTAAGTTGCTTTGATGCTTAATTTTTTTTTCCCAACACACGCAACCAAGAAACTGTGGCTCCATCTAGTGAATAATTCTGAAAGCTGAAAAATCTGAAATTAAGGAATTTATTTCATTTTATGTCCTTTTTTATGGTTAAATTTATATGTATATATTTTTACCCATAACTATTTGTGATGGTTCCTCTGGAATTTGTATTCTACTGTTTACTATCTATGGGAAAAAAAAAAAAAACTTAAGTTGCTTTTGATATTTACCAAAAAAAAAAAAAACACGGTGACAACCAAGAAACTTTGGCTCCATGTAGTGAATAATTCTGAAAGCTGAAAAATCTGAAATTAAGAATTTATTTCATTTTCTATCCTTTTTATGGTTAAATTTATATGTATATATTTTTTACCCATAATTATTTATGATGTTTCCATTTTTCTCTGCAAGTTGAATTTGTATTCTGATGTGTAGAGTCTTTCTAAACAGGAAAAAAAAACCTGAAAAGTAAAATGTGTTTATATTTATTTACCGTCTTCGTGAAGCACTGGCGCCATCTTCTGTTTCTGTCTGCAAGTTTGATTTTTTTAATATATATATTTGAAATCATTTTCTTTCCTAAAAAAGGTTATTGATTAATGGAAAATTAAAAACTTATTTTCTACTTTCTAAGAAAAGGAAAAAAAAAACCTGAAAAGTAAAATGTGCTTATATTTATTTATTTACCGTCTTCGTGAAGCACTGGCGCCATCTTCTGTTTCTGTCTGCAAGCTTGATTTTTTTTTTTTTTTTAATATATATTTGAAATCATTTTCTTTTCTAAAAGTAACTTCTCAATTTTAAAAAGGTTATTGATTAATGGAAAATTAAAACTTATTTTTCTACTTTCTAAGAAAAAAGACAGACAATATCTTTTTCAAATAGATATACTTTTATTTGTAAGTTTTACAGATGTAGTTACTAATCACAAAATCAACACTTACATATATACATTGCTTTGATCAGAACGGATACTTTGTATATTTCGTCGTGTAAGCAGTTTGAAGTTCTTTGATCATCGAAACTACAGCATTGTACAAAGCATAATCGTTGAACTCAGTAACTACACCTTCTTTCGAACACTTAGCAATAAAAATTTTAACACTTGTAGATGGTTCAGCGTTTCTTACGTAATATGCATAGACGTCGTTAAACGAAACATCGATAGAATCAGTAAACACGTCGTTCTTTATACGTTCTCTAACACAATCAAGATGTTCCAATATAACTGACTGCATTAACAGAAATGCGGGTTTTTCGTCTTCTAGACGTTGAAGAAAAGAATCTATGTCTATGATTCTATTAGATATAGCTTCAAGTTCAGAAAGGTGGAGAGTCATTCGTCGTTCTCCTGATAGCGAGAATTGTTTCCAATAGAAATCACAAACACCACCATCTGTATTGATTCGGATCCCCGGTAGATGGATTTCATCTTTAGATCTGGCTCTTACGGAAAGCAAGATATCAGTCATTTTGCTTTTGAATTCTTCCCACTGGTTTCTCGATAACATCATGTGCGTATTAGATGTCTCGATCGTAACATGTGGCTCGAATTCGTGACAATAAGCACGAACTGTGCTGCTGTGGCTCAGACGTCTGTAGAAAGTTACGTTTGGTCGTCTTATATCATCAAACATTTCGTGCCGTGACATTTTTGTGGGAAAACAGCAGTGGAAAAAAAATTACAACTGCACTGAGAAAGTTCCAAACTGCAAATGTGGTCTATTGGATTATAACATCAGATGCTTAGAATCTACTAGCCTTGTTATTGGCTCATAAACTCGTGACGTGCCAGGAGCAAGTAGGTACATGTTGTGAAGGAGACGTCTGTCCCAAGATAACTCATCTTCAAATGCGGCTGTTTGTGACATGTCGTACAAAGGAAAAAAAAAGATAACTCATCTTCAAATGTTGTTGTTGTTGTTTGTGACATGTCGTACAAAGGACATATAATCTCCCTTAACTAACGTTGGTATCGTTCCCAAAGACTTTGTTCAAATTTGGTATGAAAAAAAAAAACAAAAAAGATAACTTATTTTCAAATGTGTCTGTTTGGGAGACATTGAGTCCGCTAGTTCACGAAAGCATTCCACAGGTATTTCCTTCAATGCATGCTGCACAGATGTTCACAATTCTATAGCATTCCTGAGTGGATGGGGAAAAAAAAAAAAAAAAAAAAGATAGCTCACTGCCAAATGTGTCTGTTTGTGACATGTCATACAACAAAAAGATAACTCGCCTTCAAATGTTGCTGTTGTTGTTTGTGAAATGTCGTACAAAGGACATATAATCCCCCATAACTAACGTTGGTATCGTCCCCAAAGCCTTTGTTCAAATTTGGTATGAAAAAAAAAAAGCAAAAAAAAAAGAGAACTTATCTTCAAATGTGGTTGTTTGGGAGACATTGAGTCCGTTGGTTCACGAAAGCATTCCCACAGGTATTTCCTTCAATGTCTTTTGCAATTTCACCCTCATACCATAGTGATTTCCTATAGGTTGTGACTTTAACTCTCATACTGTAGTAATTTCCTATTGGTTGTGACATTCACATACTCTTGAATCTAAGCACTGTTTGGTTGTCGTCAAATGTCGTTTCAATCCACGAGTTTGCTTTAAAAGGGGGGTCAATACGACCACATATCACACCTGCTTACAAGCTATCATTATGAACATGGAAGAAGTTTTTCTAGCAATGGATGACGATTCATCATTCCTAAATGATGTTATGAAGATTGAAAAAGAATACGAGGAAACTGAAATGATGAAGGCGGAAATTGACTACTGTCGAAGCTTAGTGTACACTAGTGTGAGTATTTCTTTTTTCATTACTGAAAAATTTTTATTTGATTTTTTTTTTTAAAAAAATGTTTATAGAATTATTGTTTAGTAACTGTGTTTTCTTTACGCTACTCTTTCAGAATGCCGAGTTCTTTAATACTACTACTACTACCACTGATAATGTTGAGGCTCGACCTGGATGCTCGAATGACAGCGAAGTTGTGGAGCATAAGCCCGGATGCTCTAGTGACTGCAGTTTAGAAGGTGCTACTGATAATGTTGAGGCTCGACCTGGCTGTTCGAATGACAGCGAAGTTGTGGAGCATAAGCCCGGATGCTCTAGTGACTGCAGTTTAGAAGGTGCTGGTAAAGATGAAACTGAGCTCGATAGTTCATCTTTACTGTCTGGATGTTTTAACGCCGAGGACGATGATGTAAGTATGTCTATAGATTTTTTTTTTTTTTCACGAAAACAAATCCCTAAATCTTATGCGACACTTTTTTAAATTTTAGATGGAAGAAAGAGAAGCAGACTTCCAGAACAACAACAACTACCAGATACAGGATGGGGTAGTTCGCTTTTCACAGAAATATCGGACTTTATTTAAATCTTACGAGGTCCGGTTTAGAAACTTGGCAGATTTAGCAGACGAGGATCTGTTTTTTTCGAACTTTCGACAGATGCTAGAGGAAATAATCGCCAATTTAAGCAGTCAAGGCGATTATTCCCATGTTAGATTGTGCTTAGACGCACCTAGCCTAAAAACCCCTATAAATTTGCCATTCATGCCCCTGACGGATCTAACGTTTGACCGTGTGATGGCTGCTTTCATAGCAGTTGATCAATCAAACAGTGAATTTATGATAACGGACGACTTGAGTCTGGACGTAATTCTTATTAATATCACTAATAGGGGGGAGGGTGGTAATCGTTCTGAGAATATAAAAAAATGGGCAATGTTGAATTTGAATGATTTAAAAAAAAAAAAAAAAGCTGTCATTCAAATCAACAATACCGATAGTTTATGTCTTGCCAGAGCATTAGCTGTTGGTATTTCGGCCCATCAGGATGATGCTAAAACATACAGACAGGTGCGAGAGGATAAACGTAGTATGCAAACTATCAGAGCTACAAATTTACATGGTATCGCAGGGGTTGCCTTAGAAAGTTGTGGCTTGAATGAAGTTGAACTGTTTCAGCGTGCGATCCCAGATTACCAACTTGTTGTAATTTCCGCTGAGTGCGGTTTTGAAGTTGCATATCGGGGCCCCGCTGCTGATAAACAGATATTTCTACTCATTCACGACAGACATTATGATCTTGTGCGATCTTTGAAAGCTCTGTTTGGCAGTGATTACTATTGTCCCCTCTGCCTTAAAGTTTTACCTACACGCGAGAGACTAAACACACACAATTGCTCTTTCAAGTGCAATAGATGCAGAGCTGTCACCGTTCATAATGAAGATAACCTTCTCTTATGTAATTTGTGTAATCGCTTTTTCCAAGGCGATGCATGCATTAATGCTCATAGGGCAAACAAAACCTGCTCTGAAGTGCATCGCTGTAGCGTTTGTATGTGCACTTTTCTTACCAATACAGCACACAAATGCATCCACCCCGACTTCTGTAGCCATTGTAAGACTGTGCACAAAACACAACATTGCTTTGTTCAAAAACCTGAGGACCCGAAGCACGATGTTTCTGTTGTCTACTTTGACACAGAAACAGTCTTGTTGGATGGTGAACATGTGGCTGTACTCTGCGTTGCTTCTTTTGGCGACCAAGAACGCGTTTACTGGGGCCGAAATTGCGTGGCTGAGTTTTTGGATGAGCTGTTAGGAGTCCGAGAGACCGTGAAACGAGGTAGTGATGGCCGAAAACTTCGACACACAGAGCCAAAATATAAGAATGTGCGAGTAATCGCCCACAACCTTCGCGGTTTTGACGGCTACTTTGTGCTTTCTTATATTTTCGCGAAACACATAGTTCCTCACACGATCTATGATGGGTCAAAGATTTTGGGCATCTTTCTACAATCGTTAAACATAGTCTTCTTGGACTCTTATTCATTTCTAACAGTGCCACTCCGAAAACTGCCAGCTATGTTCGAGGTGCCAGAGGTGCGTAAGGGCTTCTTCCCTCACGAATTCCACAAGATATATACATTAGATTATGTGGGAGCTTTGCCCGATCAAAAATATTTTAAACCGGAATTCATGAGCGAAGAAACCCGTACGGAATTCGTGTTATGGTACCAAGAGAAATCACGAGATACCTACAACCCGAAATGTGAACTTTTGGCCTATGCCTTAGACGACGTGAGGGTATTGCGAGATTCCTGCAATAAGTTCCGTTCTCTCTTCATAGCAGTCTCGCAAGTTGATCCTTTCTGTCAGGACATTACTATCGCCGGTGCTTGTAGCAGGATCTTCGCCAGAAACTATTTAGAACCAAACACAATGGCTATCCTGCCACCTGGCGGCTACATAGGGAGTAACACACAGAGTAGGAAGGCGTTGGCTTGGCTTTCGTGGCTGGAACAACAGAACAACATTAAAATTCAACACGCTCGGTCACAGGGCGGGGAAGTTAGAGTAGGTCCTTTTTTATTAGATGGGGTATGTGATAGAACCGCTTACGAATTCTACGGTTGTTACTATCACGGGTGCAAGAATTGTTTTCGGTCTAGTACTATACAGACACAGAGAAACAAGCCTATGGGCGCCCTATACGCTGAAACCATGGACCGCGAGGCCTTCATTAGGGTTCAGGGATATGATGTGGTTTCCGTATGGGAATGTCAGTTTGACAGCCAACAGAAAAACAACCCAGTCATGAAAGAATTTGTTGCAGCATTCATAACGCATGAATCGATTACACCTCGTAGCGCTCTCAGAGGAGGCAGAGTTGACTGCTTTAAACTTTACCACCAGGTGGCGGATAACGAGGAGATTCACTATGTGGATTTCTGTTCGTTGTATCCGTGGGTTTGCAAATACGGCGTATTTCCCCGCGGTCACCCCGAAGTCATTCTTAGCGACTTTGACTATAGTCACAATGCATATTTTGGTATAATCCATGCTAGGGTGACAGCGCCCGAAAAGGAGTTCTTACCCGTCCTCCCAATAAGCTCCAATGGCAAATTAGTGTTCCCACTATGTGGTGCTTGTGCCGAGCAGATGTCGCCCACTTGTAATCACGAGGATCGGAGCTTTTCGGGAATCTGGTGCACGCCTGAGTTTTACCTGTCTGTTGAGAGCGGTTATAAAATTGATAACATCTACAAAGTTTGGCATTTCAAAGAGAGCCATAAGTCGTTATTTGGTGGCTACATAGACACCTTCTTGAAGATCAAACAGGAGGCGTCGGGTTGGCCTGAAGGGGTTGAACTCGATGCATACATTTCCGATTTTAAAAGTAGGGAAGGTATCTCTATGGACAGGCACGAAATAAAGGCGAACCCCGCTAAGCGCGCACTTGCAAAATTATGTCTCAATAGTTTGTGGGGACGGCTCGCAATGAGAACTAATAGGGTGAGCACAGCAGTATGTAACACTTACGAAAGCGTTGTACAGCTTTTTATGGATGATACAAAAATCATCCACGACGCCATGTTAGTGACTGATGATATAATGCAAGTTGCCTTCGCCCCGATCGACGGAACGGATGAACCATACCGTCGGGGCAATGCAGTCATTGGCTCTTTCGTCGCTTCCTATGGCCGAATAAAGCTCTACAAAGCTATGACTACTCTACGTCAATCTCTTTTATATTGCGATACTGACTCCATAGTGTTCATCCAAAAACAGGGCGACGAATGTCCACCCATAGGTCACTCGCTGGGGCAGCTCACAGACGAATTGTCTGGGTACCACATTGTCGAGTTTGCCTCGACCGGTCCCAAATCTTATTCCTTCCGAACCCGAGGAGGTAAAACTGTGACCAAATGCAAGGGTGTGACTCTTAATGCCAAAAACGCGAAGTTAGTCAACTTGGATGTTATGATTGCCGCTGCAAAAGGCCAACATGTTGACGTTTCTGTCGAGGTACCGTTTTCTGTCCGGAGAGACAAGCGTACTTCTCGTCTCCTTGAGTCCTCAGTAACAAAAAGGTTTGGCTTTACTTTCACTAAACGTGTGGTAGGAGACGACACACGCACTTACCCTTATGGATATTTCCAAGACACATAGTTAAGCAGTTTTTCAATGGCTACACCCTGGTGATGTCTCCTTTTTTTTTCAAGATGTTGGAGAGTTCGAACGGGCACGTACTTCCCATCTTATTCCCACTGACGTCACATTCGTGACGGCACTCGGATGGGAATCGCAGGGCGCCGGGGCATGGGGGATCGCGGCACCCCTCCCACCAATCACGTTGTGATGGGCGCGCGCATGGGGGGATCGCAGCACCCTCCCACCCAGTCACGAAGTGACTGGGTGTGCTTAGATGATGGGAATCCTTTTTCGTGTTGTCGCTGATCACCTTTTTCACAACTCACAGTTTTTTTTTTTTTTAAAAAAGGGGACAATGTTTCGTTTTTCTGGAGACGTCACCTTCTGTCTTTTACCGTTACTAGTCCTGCCTCTCGCATCGGCACGCGAACACACACACACACATAAATACTTGATCCAGACTCGCGCGCGATCATTTACACAATGTTCAAGCACCCCTTCACAGCTATAGTATCGGGAGCGATACAGAGCGGCAAGACAACGTTTGTGTTGTCACTGTTAGAAAATAGTGAACATTTAATTTCGCCACAACCTCAAAGAATCGTCTATTGCTATTCAGAACTTCAAGATAAGTTTCGGTGTTACCCCCAAATCGAGTTCGTGGATGATTTAAACATCCCCGAATTCGATCCAAAAGTAAACAATTTACATGTTTTAGATGATCTCATTAGCCAAGTAAAAGATAGTATTGTCGTTTCGGAAATATTTATTAAAGGATTCCATCACAGAAATCTGAGTGTAATATTATTAACGCAAAATTTGTTCTCCCAAGGCACAGAGTTCCGTACTATTAGCTTGAATTCACACTACTTGATTGTTTTTAAAAACCCTCGCGACTCTAGACAAATCTCACATCTAGCTAGTCAAGTGTTTCCCGGAAGGACACGTGTTTTAGTCGACATATATAAAGATGCCACACGCGATCCGCATTCATATTTGCTGTTTGATTTTCGTCAGGAAACTGCAGATATACTAAGGCTGCGCTTACACGTATTGCCAAGCGAAGGATCTACTATAATCTATGTACCCTCATGGCTAAGCGTCTAAAAAACAACGCTAATTTCATAAAGTATCTGGCGGAAGCTCGACCAAAACCAGCATCAACTCTGCTAAAGAGCTCAGATCCCACACAAATAAATTCGCTCTGTGAAATCTGCAAAAATATAATCAAAGGCTGTATTCCTTTGCCAGACAGAGTGAAAAACAAGTTACAGCGCAAAAAACGTCTGCTCAGAACACTAGCAGATAAAAAAGTGGCATTTAAAACCAGGCGGAAGTTAATAATTCAACAAGGAGGTGCTCTGTTTCCATTATTAGCCAGCATCGTAGCACCACTAATTGCAAGCTTGATCCGAAGATGAACGAGTCTTTCCGCAAATTCTTGCTTGTAGCTGCACCGCCAGAACAAAAACAGATGCTCTCTTTAGACGAGCAAATGTCTGAAATCTTAAAAAGGCAGGATTTACCGCCAGAGTCAAAAGTTAAAATGTACCTTCAGATACTGCAAACATATTTAGGTCTGAAAAATAATGCCGCAAAACAGCCGTCTCCGACGGCATCGAATGACATCGAGGGTACCGTATCAACAGCCGCCGCCGCCGCCGTCTCACTACCCACAATTCCCTACTCTGAAGCGCAGCAACAACAACAGCCCGAGGGCGGAGTGAAAAAAAAATCCCATAAGCCTGTCAAACGCCGATATACTGCTCTGATATCCCCGCGTCGTTTGAGAAGAAAACACACTTGGATATCGTTATGGTAAGTTTTTTTTTTTCAATAAAACAGACACTTTTTAAAAAAATAAATAAAATTTTATTTTGCAAGTAAGTGTTGAAGTACATGTAATGTTGCTATAACATCATTTGCCCACAAATATTTACAATAATATTTGTTTACAATCTTTGACATAGAAATACATCTACACCTATGTGTTAGGAAAAAAATACAATGCAGTCCACACGCTATAGATTCTGTATGTTGAATCACCACTTTGTTATATGTCCATTTCTTGCTGTTTTGGTTAAGGAACTCTGCAATGTCCTGTGTCGGCGGTCTTGCAAAGCTGTCGAAATATTGACTGTTGTTTTTCCAGGAAAATGCAAACCCAATGAGTGCCGGGCATATACGAAAAGTCCGTATTGATGACTAACAATGCTGGTTTTCTCTGTATTCTTGACGGTAACTCGTCCCTGGCACATACAACTATCAGATGTTTTCTCGATTCACTGTCTGCTTCTAAAACCTTTAATATATCTCTAGTGTTCATAATTTACGATTATCGAACGGTCTTTAGTCACAGAAAGAATGTTTTCGAATTCAGCATACAAGATCACTATAACGTTTTCGGGGAGAGGTTCTGCGAATTTCAGTTCGAGCCGAACTCCACCTCATCGTAAAGAACTAATATGTTCGCCCACCGCATTGCTGTCTGGAGTCAGTTCGAAAGCATAAAGCACATTCCCTTCAGTATAATCCAAGAGTGATATGTCGTTACCGCAGTCGGAATTCCACTTGTTTAGCGACGTAAAGAGAGACAGGTAGGACCGGGTATAATGTCCGTTCTTATAATCGGGTGTTAGCGGTAAGGAGGGATGCTGGACACCATCAGCAGTCAGAAGTAAATAACACAGGTTGTAGTGACCAAAATTGAAGTTTTGAGGGAACCATTGAAACTATCACTGGACACAATACCGACTATTAAACGAGCGGGGATCTGACCTAGATATATATTGTCTCTGGTAGAGTCTGACATGCCCTTTGGGATTGAAAAGTAAGTAACATCAACTCTGTTAACGGGATATACAAGAGGGTGTTTTTCAAGAACACTCATGTGCGCTAACTGTATGCTGGGGTTAAGTTTAACATTACGCACAAAAAGACCAGCTTCGTGTACGTGAATCTTCGCCGTATTGTCGAGAGACAACAGACAGAACTCGGGCGAACTGCGAACCATTCTCAGACGGATCGATACGCTGTTAATAATATATTTGGCTTGATGGCACAAATCTAGTCTGAGACGCCCCAAAAGTTCCACAGTTTTGGTTTTCGAAAAAAACTTCATACGTTGATTCATACCGCTGTCGGCCTGAGAAAACATTTGTGAAACATCGGAAACATTGTCTTTTACGAACAGCTCTCTAGTGAGTTGGGATTTTTTTGCTCCTTTGTCAAAATTCAAAAGCGTTTCTAAATAAGCTCTATAGGCATATGTGTCACTGCTAGGATTAATTAATTTGTCTTGAACGAAAAGATCCACATGTTTAAACATGGAGTGAAAAAAGTTGTTGACAACGCCGACACTCGATGTTAGTTCTTTTCCATCGCTTTGAGTTAACTGTACTTTGAGTCGCAAATAAGTTTTTCCCAGGTCCAGATATTCTTCCGATGTTCCGGGTATGGAAAATTCTATTGGTCCAGGCGTGTCCACAGAAGCTAAAGGCAAGAAAGTAACGTAAGAAGATCGTTCGACGCACAGATTAGTGGCCGGCTGTGCAAACAGGTCTAATTCTGACATCATAACCTCGCCCATCATTGAAAGATGTCCTGATATTTTTTTTTTTTTCGAAGCTTGCCTCCACTCTGACTACGGACTTTTTGCTTAATGGCCTGTCCTACTTCAGAAGCTCGATTTATAAATGATCATTTCACGGGTGCTCCCGAAATGACATCATCGATCATATTACGACCTGCCGACAACACTTGGCGACCTATGAACTTGGCAGCGGGTTTCAAAAGTGGAGAAAGAAATGTAAATGCTGATCGGAATATACTGCCTAAACCCTGGCCCCTCTCAATCACTGCTCCAGCAAAGTAGGGATTTCCCCCCGCCTGCACTTTGTAGTATTCGACGTATGCGTTCATTGGGGCCGAAAATGCAACTTAATTAGAGTTTTACCACCTCTGAATGGAAATAACTGACCGGTGTCTGTGTGAATTTGAATAGAAACGGATTGAATGCTTGAGAGAAGCACAGGGTAATAATCCAAATGTAAGACTTCACCACTGCTTCTGAACGGTACTACTCGCAACAGAGGCGCTCTAGTATCACCTACAAACTCGTCCTCAATCAAGGCACTATAAACGAAATAAGACCCGACCCCTCTATTTATATCACCCGGAAATTTTGATCTCACCGTTCCTTCGAAACCATTGGGCATACGTTCAAAACCGAGTAAATCGCCGAGTCCAATCTCAGGGAAACAAAGGCGCACACTACTTTCTATTTCGAAAGAAACAAAACCATGTGCATTAACAGAACCTTTAATTTCAGGGGCTATAAAAGTCATAACCTTTAGAATTTCGGAGACGCTATTGTAACGACCATAAGGAATTTTATGCTCGCGAACATCACGAGTCGGCGGTTGTACGAACACAAGCTTCCTGTCAACAGTCTCACTGTCAGTTTTTATTGATGGTATCACTATTTTACCTTTAGGTATCCACTTTCCGATGTGCTCTCCTTTGAAATTTCTATATTTGTCAACAATATCACCCCTCACTGCTACCTTGTGGGCTAGTCCTAGAATTCGAGCTGTTCGTAAAGGCATACGCAACTCACAACCATTTTTAACACGAATTGTGAATCTCTCTTTGAATTCTGTCTCTTCTACTTTAACCTCTAAATTGGCATTAAGACCATACATATGTTCAATCAATTTAGTCGAATTTTCGTACTCGTCGTGCAACATGTAAACCTCGGGGTTCCTAATTGTAGGTTCTTTCTGTAGAATTGCAAACTCGGCCCAGCCTTCGGAGATATTATCCCAGGACTTAGGTACGTGTATTTCTGCAAGTGCTACCTCCCACCTGCCCCTGCCTTTCAGCGATATAGTATCGGGTAAGACGATGGTAAAATTAGATTGCATATTCTGGGGATGGAAAGCCATACACGCATTACTCGGTAGTGTTAAGAACATCTTTAGCCGAAACCCAACTGTTGTAGGAAGCAGGGTATCCTAGCCACTTAACACGGAATTGACGTTCTCCTCCCACACGTCGCTCCTTAAGTACTTTTTCAATAAGATACACGTCGATTGGTAACGAGTCGTGAATATTAACAAGCTGTAACTGTTGTTCATAAAAGGTACCTTCGATCGTATCGCCTGTTTTGTCTTGTACTCTGTACACAACTGGTTTTCTTCGTTTCAATACTTGAGATATAGTAAAAATCTCAAGAGTCCAATTGCCCCAGAATCCTTTGCGGAACAGATGTGAACCTGTACTTAGAACGACATGATCCCCCAGTTTAAATTTAGGAATCTGTTCTTTGGTTTTTTTCAAGTACAATTTCCTGTAGACGTCTTCTTCATTATGCAAAGTGACATCGGCTGGAGGTATTCCTATGGTTCGATGTGCCGTTCGATTATAAGTAGCTACAATGTCGGGAAGAACATGCACATATTTCTTACTTTCAGAATAAGTTATCCATTTAAATATTTTTTCTTTCAGAGTTCGAATAAAACGTTCAGCGATTGCAGCCTTTTTCTCCGATCTAGTAGTATAAAAATTAATGTTGAGAGATTTAAATAGGGCCCTCATATCTTTGTTTATAAACTCTCTGCCTCTGTCGCTGTTAAGACTGAATGGCGTTTCTTCCTTGAAAATTGATTTGAATGCTTTTACCATCTGCTTCGATGTTTTATTTCTAAGTGTTCTCACCCAGGCGTATCTAGAAAAAGCGTCTATACAGACGAGTAAATAACGCACTCCATCATTAGCATCAGACAGATTGGAAACTTCTGCTAAGTCACACTGAAACGTATGGTGTAGTCCAGGAACTATTATTTGGTTTCTAGGAAAATTAACTCTTTGAGGTTTGTGTCTGACATAAGCAGGCTGAGATGACAAATACTCTTTCACGATACGCCGGGGTAATTTTGTGTTTTTGTAATGCATTAATACCACTAAAACTCCCAACGACGTGCGGATCGTTGTAATCTTCTAACATTTCTTTTTTTTTTTTTTTTCCAGATGGACTTCTACGAAAACCAAGAATACTTATGGCGCGATCCATGTTTCTTTGCATCTTATATGGGTTTGGATGCTAATGTTTAAAGATGGGGTAAAACTAAAGATGACCCCACTAAGTTGTAATTTTTATTTTTTATTATTTATCAATAAAACATATCTATTTGAAAAAATATTGTCTGTCTTTTTTTCTTAGAAAGTAGAAAATAAGTTTTAATTTTCCATTAATCAATAACCTTTTTTAGGAAAGAAAATGATTTCAAATATATATATTAAAAAAAAAATCAAACTTGCAGACAAAAACAGAAGATGGCGCCTGTGCTTCACGAAGACAGTAAATAAATATAAACACATTTTACTTTTCAGGGTTTTTTTTTCCTGTTTAGAAAGACTCTACACATCAGAATACAAATTCAACTTGCAGAGAAAAATGGAAACATCATAAATAATTATGGGTAAAAAATATATACATATAAATTTAACCATAAAAAGGATAGAAAATGAAATAAATTCCTTAATTTCAGATTTTTCAGCTTTCAGAATTATTCACTACATGGAGCCAAAGTTTCTTGGTTGTCACCGTGTTTTTTTTTTTTTTGGTAAATATCAAAAGCAACTTAAGTTTTTTTTTTTTTTTCCCATAGATAGTAAACAGTAGAATACAAATTCCAGAGGAACCATCACAAATAGTTATGGGTAAAAATATATACATATAAATTTAACCATAAAAAAAGGACATAAAATGAAATAAATTCCTTAATTTCAGATTTTTCAGCTTTCAGAATTATTCACTAGATGGAGCCACAGTTTCTTGGTTGCGTGTGTTGGGAAAAAAAAATTAAGCATCAAAGCAACTTAAATAAAATCTTTAATTTCACCTTTCAGAACGACTCGATAGATGGCGACACATATTGCAAAGCTACGGAAATATATTTATAAAAAAACGTCAAAGTCATGGCTATCTAGGAAAAAATACATTTAAACACCTTACATAAAATAAAATCTTTAATTTTCAGCTTTCAGAATAACTCGGTAGATGGCGACTCAGTTTCTGGGGTCTTCCGATGTCGCTGCAATCTCCCATGCTCGAAGTTTTGTGGCCCCCCAAGTACCCGTATGTGAGGAAAAAAAAAAATATATATCCGTAAATAAAAATCTTTAATTTTCAGCTTTCAGAATGACTTGATAGATGGCGACACATATTGCAAAGCTACGGAAATATATTTATAAAACGTCAGTCATGGCTATCTAGGAAAAAATACATTTAAGCACCTTACATAAAATAAAATCTTTAATTTTCAGCTTTCAGAATGACTCGCTAGATGGTGACACAGTTTCTGGGTCTTCCGATGTCGCTGCAATCTCCATGCTCGAAGTTTTGTGGCCCGGTATGTACCCGTATGTTAGGCGAAACGTCCACGTTTTTCCCGCCAAATCCTTTGTCTTGGGAAAGAATGTGTGCTGCTCGGTGTGTGTGTGTGTGCCTGCGTATGTGCGCGCGCGAGCGGGAGAGCTCGGGCTTGTGTGTGTGTGTGTGCGTGTGCGTGCGCGAACCCACAATTCATTGCGAACACGGTAGCTTGAAAACCAACGCGGTAAAAACAGACGATTTCTACGGCATCAACTGGCCAGAAATCACAGGCAAAGTCACAGACGTAGTCAGTTTATACCCCCAGACCAAGCAGAACATCGGTTCGTATCCCCCTCCAATCAGAACAAGGCGAAATATAACTTCCTACGTCACACTCACACAACTCTTAACTATAACAGCTACATTTACACATATTCTTATAACTGAATGGGTAGCCATGGGGATAAGCACTGGACCATCAGTAGCAATGACATGGGTTCGAGCCTGGGTAAGGTAAAAAAAAAAATTTAATTTAATGTCCAAAATAAGTGGCGTCATCTAGTGGCCGAAATAAGAACTAAAATATATTTTGGCGCAACCGCTAAACCTAAACCTCGGCTTGCTTCACCGGCAGACGCTCAAAAGCGAAACGGCAAAACAAACGACGGAGACGGCTGCTAGCACGAAAATTGACGCCAAAATTCATAGAGCCATACTCGGGTAGAACCCCAACCTAATCTACTCATGTTGCACTCCACTTTTTCGTAAGAAGTAATGAGATCTTTCATAACCTGCCTGTAGTTGCCAGCTTTAACATTTCCAAGAAAACCAGTCGAAACATTTCAAAGGCTTTCCACGTTGATTTCTCGCTATCACTAAGAGCACAATCGAACTGTTCGTCTTTGAAATGTTTCCTTATTTGTGGACCAATGAAAACGCTTGTCTTAATCTTCTCTGTACTAAGCGTTGGGAATTTTTCTTGCAAGTACGAGTAAGTGAATGCAGGACCGTTCACTTCCAAAGCCTTCACGAAATTTTTCATGAGCCCCAGTTTGAAGTTGACTGGTGGAAGCAAAACTATTTCTATCTACCAGATGATCAAATGCTACGTTCTTCATTCCAGGTGTTAATGATTTTAATTGAGGCCAACTTCTCTTCTCGTAGGGCATATCCTTGGCATGACTGTTCCACTTGCAGAGAAAGCAACAATACTTAATATAACCCTTTTGTAGGTCTAATAAAATGGCGATTACCTTTAAATCACCACATATATGCCACTCATACTTCTGATAGTGTACACTTAAGAGGATGTTCTCTATGTTTGCGAATTTGTTTTGTGGACGGCAGACGCAATAGGTATTGCAATCAGTATATTTCCATTGTGTAATAACGCAGCCTTAAGGATAATAAATAGTCGCCATTCTTCGGGAACGTGCCTCGTGTTAATTACTGCCATTAGACCATCAACATCCTAACAAACAATGAGTTCACATTCTGTTTGATAGAATTTATCAGTCTTTATTTCGAGTAGGAAACATTGTCACTTTCACAGAATGATCTAGATTCTAGAAGATTCTGTAGGAAGACAGTCGTGTGAGGTAGTCTTTCGAAGTGCGTAGAGAAAGACAGTCAGGTGGCAGAGTCGTTGCTGAGTTTTGGGGAGATGGTTTAGTAATGGGAAGCAAATTTTCCTTGTGAGACATTTCGTAAGTCTAAAGTTGGGGAAAGAATGTGTCCATGTGGAAGAAAGAATATACTGCAGTAGCTAACGTATACAACAACAGCGTGTAAAGCCGATGCAATTCATAGTGAGGGAAGGAGAGAGCCCAAGGAAAATTCTAGAGAACGCTGTAAGAAAAGGATCCTTATTCAACTCAACAGAGCAGTGCCTATGGGAGAGTGCACCTCATGTAAATTGATGCATTCCAAGGATGAACAACCGCCCGCCTCCTAGTCTACGCCGTTACGCTGATGGTTATGGCACCCCTGAATAGGAAAATCACTTGGAAACTGAGTAAGTGATAGTTCGGTAAGAAAAAAAAACTTAAGTTCATAAAGGAAGGACTCTAGGAGAAATACTTAATCTATAAGAGAAAGTTAAATGTAATTGTAACCATGCTCACAGAACTGTAGTGAAATTAAGTGTAGGTCTTTAAGATAAAGGTTTATAAATGGGTAGAAAGGATACTTTGAGATAATAGTTAATTTTGAGGGAATGACTAAGTAGGTAACAAAGGATTGTAGTTGATTATGAAATTATAGCGAATTGGGATTTATAGAGAGTATAACACAGAGTGATAGTAACTGTTTTAAATGGATAAAACGCTGATAGAGTGCCCTGCTAGTTAAAGGATTATAGGATTAGATACGGGAAAAGTTAATTACTATTGTTGATTATGAATGATGAACAGGTCTGTAGTTGAGGAAAGGATTTGCTAACTGAGGTATATATATATATATATATATATGTTTGTATACGTGGTGATTTTGGAAAGGGATATAAATATGTATATACATATAGCTACTTAAAATTGTTTATTGCCATGCTGGAAGCCACTTGTAAACCTACTAGGACAGTTGATTGGTCGGAAAACTCATGTAAGGATCATAAGATGTAATGACTCTTAGATCCATTAGAACCCAAGGACGAGACACACGAAGAAAATAATGATATGTATATTTGTATATATGTATGAAAACTCTGTAGTTTGAATTACAAAGATATACACAGATAAAGCCTAACAGCCTAACAAAGCTACACATATTAAAGTTCACAGTCAATCGTAGCTATTGATTGGAAATATATATATATTGTCAATAAATATTATTATGTTTTGGTACTTAAGAGTTGGTCAGTCATTTTGAACTTCAGCCAATCCAGAGGAGAAAAAAAATATTGAGACCCCCTTAGAGTCTAGAATCTTCTGGGAGACAAACAAGTCAGGTGTAAAGTGGGAGGGGACTAAATGGGGGGCACAGTAGAGTACAGGGAATAATTAAATAAGCCCTTATAGCATTGTGGAACAGGTTGAAAAAAAAGTGGATATTTATAAAGGAAATTATTTAAATAAAGTAAATAACAATAAGGAATAAACATAAAAATACCCCCCCCCTACAATTGGTGAGCGTAGCCAGGATAATTCTTCATGACGGAAGGCTGAGTTCAGAACGACAAAAAAATATATATATATATATGTAATCCAGTTGCTGAAACTGAAAGAAAAAATTCAGCTGGCGAGCCAGAAAGTGAAAAGTGAAACAGTAACTATTTAAAGTGGGTACTGAATTAGAATTGTTCTTGTGTTTTAGAATTAGATGAAATAAGTTATAGAATAAGAAGGGTAGTGATAACAAATAACTAGTTAATTAGACTGTTAGATAAACCCCACCTCAAAAGATAAGTCGTGGCTACAAGGAGAGGTAGGGAAAGAGAAGGAGTTGAAAATAATAATGGACAGGAGATATCAGTAGAAACAATTGTTAGTATAGGGAATGATAGTAGGGGCGCAATTACGTTGAGTAAATTTTTAAAGGCATTTAGAGGGGAACCATCAGAAAATGTAGAAAATTTTCTGAAAAAACTACAAGTGATTAAAGAAAAAGAAGGGCTGTCGGAATTGGAGGTAGTTATGATGGCGGAATTTAAGCTGGAGGGCAGAGCCCAGACTAAATATTTAGAGGAGACCCAAGGGATGGAAATAGAAACATTAGACGAATTTGAAAAGATATTAAAAAGGCTATTTTCCCCGAAAATCACATTTCTAGAAGGGATCGGAATGTTAAATAATTATAGTCAAAATAATCGCGAAAGTGTAGAAGACTATCACAAAAGATTTTTAAATGTAAAATTAACAACAGAGGTATCGGAAAAAGAAAGTTGCGGTTTGATAAAATCTTAATGGGACAATTTATAACAGGAATAAAAGACAGGTATAGGCGGGAAATCCTAAGGAGCCACCGAACTCCTTAAAGGAAGCATTAGAACTGGCCGTAGAAGAACAAAAACTAGACCTTCAAAGTAGGGGGGCAATTTAGAAAGGACATAAATGTATTAGCAATGGGAGAAGAGACAAAACTGAAGGGTATTAAAGAAAAAGAAGGCGAAAATAAATTAAAAGGGCTAGAGGGAGACAGATAGCGGAAATGGGAGCTAAATTAAATAGCTTGTTAGGAGAATTGAGCAAGAGAGAGTTCGTGCAAGACGAAATTAATAGACAGAGGGGGGAAAACGCCCAAACAAGGCCGAACACTAGAGAAGATAGGTGTGATAGGCTTAGGAGGTGTTACAATTGCGGGGGAGTGGAACACTTTGCAAAACACTGTCCGCTCAGGAATAGCAGAGGGAGGTACCGGGCAGGTGATGATTACCGCAACAAACAGGACACTAGGCAGAAAGCTCAAGCCTTTAGGGCAACAAGCGGTGATAGGCCAGAAAGGGATGGAATAGTAAATAGGAGTGGGGAAAGGGGATGGAAAAATGATGGAAAGAAAATCATAGACAGTAGGAACCCCAGGGATAGGAATTTAAACTGAACAGGTCTCTCAAGAGCGCCCGCCTGGAGAGACCGGTACCGGAAGCAAGTGCAGTTAAGACGGGCGAAAAATTGTACAAAGCATTAAGTAATGCAGACAAGATAGGCGACATGATATATATAAAGGGGAAGCTAAGAGGAATAGAAGGCAAATTTCTTGTGGACACCAGAGCTTCTCGCTCCATTTTGATGTGGCAATTTTTCTCAAAATACTGCAGGACAGCAGACAGGGGGGGGGGGTTAGGCGTTGTCAGGAGTTTTTACTGAAGGGAGTGGGTGCAGGGGAAATCCGCACAGATTATATTGTAATGGACGAAATTAGACTAGAGGGGTGCAAGGAGGGGGTAGCTCATGCTTATCTAGTGTCCGAAAGGATAGACAGCGGTAAGCATGACGCCATCCTAGGGATAGATCTGCTTAAAAAAATAGGTGTCAGGATCGACGTCAGAAAGGGCAGCCTTAGTTTCGGCAAGGAAATTTTAGCGGATCCAGAAGAAGAAGGGGACTCAGAAGAGGTGGAGGATGATAGCATAAAGGATTGGGAAGAAGAATGTGGGATTAACGCGATGGAAATGGTGGAGGAACCCCAGTTAAGAAAACTAATAGGGCAATACGCTCATGTATTTGCTAAGCGAATGACGGATCTTCAATGCACTAAATTAGTAGAGCATGAAGTGCACGTCAAACAAGAGATACCCATTTATACCCCTCAATATCGGATTCCACAATCCCAACTGCCTGCGCTGAGAGAAGAGATCAGGGAGATGGAGGAGGCAGGCATCATCGAAAAGTCGGTGTCCAAATGGAACAGACCCCTTCTAATGGTCAAGAAAGGTGACGGTGCATTCAGGATAGTGCTGGACTTGCGGAAGGTGAATGCTGTCACGCACCCTATAGACTTTCCCCTGCCTAATATTACGGAATTACTATGCAGCCTGAAGGGAGCCAGGTATCTATCTAAGCTTGACTTACATTCAGGGTATTTTCAAATCCCTTTGAGGAAAGAGAACAGGAAGTATTTTGTGTTTTCCACGCCCTTTGGCAAGTATAACATGACTAGGATGCTGCAAGGAGCTAGGAATTCGGCTGCTTCCTTCCAATGCCTTATGAATACCACCCTGGCTGACCTATTGGAGAAAGGGGTGCTGTGTTTTTTAGACGATATTCTGGTATACTCACGAACGTTGGAAGAACACTTAGAACTGCTGGAAGACATCTTCCAGAGACTAGCCGAAGCAAAATTGAAGTTAAAAAGCTCGAAATGCAAATTCCTTATACCAGAAGTAGAGTACTTAGGTCACATGATAACTGAAAGGGGATCACGCCTAATGCAAAAAACACCGAAGCCATTAGCAAATTTAAACCCCCGACGAGTGTAAGAGAAGTACGCAGATTATTAGGAATGGTGAACTATTACAAGAGGTTCATTAAAGATAGAGCCCACGTGATGAAACCTCTGATAGAGCTTACTAAGAAAGGCAAGAAATTCCGGTGGACGGAAGAGGGAGGGGGGCCTTCACTGCACTGAAACAGGTAATGATTAGTAAACCCCTACTGAGGCACCCAGATGGGGGGGCAGCCTTTTCTTTTGACATGTGATGTGTCAGGAGAGTGCATTGTGGCTGTTCTGGAACAAGGAGAAGGGGTAGAAGGTGGGACCATAGGCTACTGTAGCCGGCCCCTGAACCTTCACGAAAAAAACTATTCCACTGTAGAGCGAGAAGCACTGGCCATAGTCTTTGCCTTGGAACAATTCAAATTCCTAGTTTATGGCAGGAAGACTGTAGTCTTGTCTGACTACCAACCTCTACAAATACTGAGGAACATTAAGGACAAGAATAGTAGGTTGATTAGGTGGAGTCTGCAAGTGCAGGAATATGACACAGAAGTGCGCTATATCCCAGGAAGAACAAACACTGTAGCCGACTATTTTAGTAGGGCCCGTTATGAGACAAGCGAGGTGCAAGCCGATTCGAGGGGTGATAGTGAGGCGAAAGAAGCATGTGTAGCTACCGCAGGGGACACGGAACTGATTGGGGAGGAAAGGGAAATAAGGAAAGCTCAGGAGATAGACCCTGAATGCAGTGGCATTATGCTAAGCCTGAAAAAGAGATCTGAAGCCAACCCAACTCACAGAAAAGGGTATGCATTGAATAATAAGGGGATCTTAGTGTGGGAAAACAGAGATGAAAGGTGGGGCAAGGACCAGGAGAAGGTGGTTTTACCAAAGGAAATGCGCCCCGAGATATTAAAAGCCTTTCATGCTAGCAGAATAGCTGGGCACATGGGGTTCAAGAAAACATTGCAGCGGATCAGGAAGTGGTACACATGGAAAGGGATGAGTAAAGACATAGAACGGTTTTGTAAGACCTGCCATGAATGCCAGATGAGGGCTACACATATAGGTAAAGCCCCTATGCAACAACACCTAGATCCAGGACGACCTTTTGAGGCAATTGCATTAGACATTGTAGGCCCCTTACCAACAACACCTAGGGGTAACCGGTACATCCTATCTGTGATAGACATGTTTACTAGATACTCGGAGGCCTTCCCTTTAAAAGACCAATCGGCTTCGGCTATAGCAGAAGCCTATCTGAAAGGAGTGGTATGTAGGTACGGATGCAGCAGGTATATGTTGACAGACAATGGTGCGAACTTCCAGTCAGAGTTAATGATGCAGATATGTGAGATGCTGCAGGTAAAAAAACTCAACACCGTACCATACAGACCCGAATCAACCGGGCTATGTGAGCGGTTCAACCGAACATTGAAGGGGGTGCTCTCTCACATTTCGGACTGTTCCGCTAAGGATTGGGACGAGAAATTGCCCTAAGCCTTGTATGCGATACGGACCTGCATCCATAAAAGTATAAAGGACACTCCAGCCTACTTGTTGATGGGTTTTGACCCAAAGTTTCCGACTGATTTATGCCTCAAGGGTAATAGGGAGGAGTTCCCTGATATCACGGAGTATAAGGAGAAGATCATTAGTAATTTTGAGGAAGCACGCTTAGATGCGAGGCAGGCGAGTTTGGAGGCAAGCAAAAGGAACAGGGCACATCTAAATATGGGCAGGAAATACAAGACACTGGAAGTAGGAGATTGGGTAGTGCGGAAGAACCACAGAAAAAGGAAGGGGAAATGGAATAACCTATCCTTAGGACCTTTCCGGATAACGGAGAAACTGTCCCCTGTTAATTATAGCTAACTCAAGGATAAAGCTAACTCAACCGCCGTACACAGTTAGAGTGGAGCATGAGAACCATCTGAGACAATACCAGCTGAGGGGGGGAGAATACATGAATGACCTGCCACTCAAGGATCTGAGAATGGGGAAGACACAGGCAACACCCCGTCAAGCCAGGGATGAGAGCAGTGGCGAGACTCACACGAGCCAAGGGGAGATGTTGAGAAAAAGAAAAAGAGTGGATTACCAGGGACTACATAGAGGTAAATATTGCGTAAGAGGCGAGTGAGGAAGTCAGAGGGAGTTTAGAGACAGATCTGAAAGAGAAGGTAGGGTGTTGTTAAAAGTAGGCCAGGAGAGTAAGCTCTCAATCAAGAACATGTAGGAAAATTTATAATGGGGATATAAATTTTAGGGGGAAGGGTAAGAATTGTAAGGACCTGTCCTTACAACTGATAAAAAAAAAATTTGAGGGTTATTGATATTGAAATATATTATTAAGGAAAATTAATACAGACAACCAATTTGAAATATATATGGTCAAAAACTAATAACTGAAAGTGTGTAGGATAGCTCAGATAAATCAAGGTTTAATTGTGCTCGTTTCGCCTATTACCTTTAAGCAAGAGGAAGATTAACGTAGCAACGGGGGGGAAGCGTTTCGAACACGCGATACAATAGGAAACACTGATGGAGCAGACCGTAGTTAATGAGCTCAGATCAGAGTTAACATTTCGCCCTAAAGAACAATGAGCTGAAACAAAAATTAATAAGATAGAGATGGAGCTCAGTAATGGAGGTATTCATGATATTTAAGTGCACACTTTAAAATTTCACGGGGGCAATTAACGACAGGTGTATCAAGGCCAATACAGGGCGTAGTTGGGCAAACACAAAGACGATCTAGAAACTCCAAAATTACAGGAATTTCCAGTTGCCTTTCTAAAAAATTCTAGGAATTGCTGGAAACAAGTAGCCCTCTCTAAAAAGGATGGAAGACACACCCACGGAAGAGATAGGAGACCAATGGGAATCGCAGGGGAAGGGATGTACTGGTCAGCGATTGGTCTGAACGAAAAAGCGCAGGAAATTTTGAAATTCAGAGTGAGGAGAAGAAGTTTTTTGGAGTAGTCTTCGGAAGTGCGTAGAGGAAGACAGTCGTGTGAGGTAGTCTTTGGAAGTGCGTAGAGGAAGACAGTCAGGTGGCAGAGTCGTTGCTGAGTTTTGGGGAGATGGTTTAGTAATGGGAAGCAAATTTTCATTGTGAGACATTTCGTAAGTCTAAAGTTGGGGAAAGAATGTGTCCATGTGGAAGAAAGAATATACTGCAGTAGCTAACGTATACAACAACAGCGTGAAAAGCCGATGCAATTCATAGTGAGGGAAGGAGAGAGCCCAAGGAAAATTCTAGAGAACGCCGTAAGAAAAGGATCCTTATTCAACTCAACAGAGCAGTGCCAATGGGAGAGTGCACCTCAAGTAAATTGATGCATTCCAAGGATGAACAACCGCCCACCTCCTAGTCTGCGCCGTTACGCTGATGGTTATGGCACCCCTGAATAGGAAAATCACTTGGAAACTGAGTAAGTGATAGTTCAGTAAGAAAAAAAAAACTTAAGTTCATAAAGGAAGGACTCTAGGAGAAATACCTAATCTATAAGAGAAAGTTAAATGTAATTGTAACCATGCCCACAGAACTGTAGTGAAATTAAGTGTAGGTCTTTAAGATAAAGGTTTATAAATGGGTAGAAAGGATACTTTGATATAATAGTTAATTTTGAGGGAATGACTAAGTAGGTAACAAAGGATTGTAGTTGATTATGAAATTATAGCGAATTGGGATTTATAGAGAGTATAACACAGAGTGATAGTAACTGTTTTAAACGGATAAAACGCTGATAGAGTGCCCTGCTAGTTAAAGGATTATAGGATTAGATACGGGAAAACGGTTAATTACTATTGTTGATTATGAATGATGAACAGGTCTGTAGTTGAGGAAAGGATTTGCTAACTGAGGTATATATATATGTATATATATATGTATGTATACGTGATGATTTTGGAAAGGGATATAAATATGTATATACATATAGCTACTTAAAATTGTTTATTGCCATGCTGGAAGCCACTTGTAAACCTACTAGGACAGTTGATTGGTCGGAAAACTCATGTAAGGATCATAAGATGTAATGACTCTTAGATCCGTTAGAACCCAAGGACGAGACACACGAAGAAAATAATGATATGTATATTTGTATATATGTATGAAAACTCTGTAGTTTGAATTACAAAGATATACACAGATAAAGCCTAACAGCCTAACAAAGCTACACATATTAAAGTTCACAGTCAATCGTAGCTATTGATTGGAAATATATATATATTGTCAATAAATATTATTATGTTTTGGTACTTAAGAGTTGGTCAGTCATTTTGAACTTCAGCCAATCCAGAGGAGAAAAAAAATATTGAGACCCCCTTAGAGTCTAGAATCTTCTGGGGGACAAACAAGTCAGGTGTAAAGTGGGAGGGGACTAAATGGGGGGCACAGTAGAGTACAGGGAATAATTAAATAAGCCCTTATAGCATTGTGGAACAGGTTGAAAAAAAAAGTGGATATTTATAAAGGAAATTATTTAAATAAAGTAAATAACAATAAGGAATAAACATAAAAATACCCCCCCACAATTCCATTTTTGTAGCCTCGAAGCCAAAAGCTCTGCCTTATTCTTAGTCAGTTGGACTCCCCTGATGAGGTCATTAAGCACTCTTTTCTGTGATCTTATGTGATTTAGAAGGATACATGTTTGGGCAAAATGATGGATCCCTTGACGTAGGCGACTGCTGTACTTCTTCGTGTATATCCAGTTGGTGTTCATCAGAGTACAGAAAAACGGTAGGGTGGTTCACGGATAGGTAGTACTTCACCGTGAGGCACGGACGAATTGTAGATTTTTTTGCATATCAGTACGTCACTGTCAACTTTTTCTTCATTGTCGTCCCTTTTCTAATAGGAGGCATCATACAGAAGTAAGAGTCTGTGCGACGTGATTTGTTGGTACCCTCCATATCATATCCGGGGCACTGCGAAAGGCAGTAAACATTCCTTTCGATCCAGCCACGCGTTGAGTTTTGATGAACACGTATTGCAGCATCGTGTGTCGCTCAGTTCTTGTCCTGGTCCTACTTTATTTATTTTTATTTACACCTAAAGTACAACAAGTAGGTATTTTTTATGGCTCGAGTTAAGGGACGCTTTCCTGAAGTTAACGTGACTTCTCCACATACATAACAGAAATCATCCGAACTATTCGCACAATTACGGGTAATATTAAGCTTACACGACACGACACAAATACTGGGCAAAAAGTAGGAATCTCACAGAGAACGACCGTTAACAGAGAACCAAGTCACTGAGTTCCTAGCTGTATTCGAGGATTACTGCAACAGAGTTGAAGACGCATTTGGGGGTACAACTTATTAATCGGCTCTTATCACGATCACGTGATAAGAGCGTCGTAGTATTCAAAGTGCAGTGTAGTAGTAGTAGCAAGTGTATGAGCTTATGCAGCATCAGCCAAAAAAAAAAAAAAAAAAATCACACCATTCCCTCTAAATGTTCATCGAGTTTCTCCTTGAATTTATTTAAGTTATCAACTTCCACAACGACAGATGGAAGTTTGTTCCAGCAATTAACCACCCGCTGGCTAAAGGTAAATTTCTGCACATCTATTCTACAACTGTCTTTTCTCAATTTGAATTTATGTCCACTTAGGTTCGTGATCTGAGCAAGTGGAAGAATCCCATCAGATTTCAGTGTGCTCAACCCATTCAAGGCCTTATACACCTCAATCAGATCACCGCGCAGGTGCCTAGTCTCCAGCCACTGCAATTTGCAGAACTTAAGCCTCTCTTAGTAAGAGGATCAATTCATTCCCCTCACCAATCTTGTTGCCCTTCTCTGTACATGCTCAAGCAAATCTACATCCTTCCTAAAATGAGGCTTCCAGACCTGTACGCTGTACACAAGGCGTGGCTTGACAATTGCCTTATACAGAGGGATAATCACCTCCTTTTCCCTGCTAGCAAAATTCCTATATATCATTGACAAAACTCCATGACCTGCACTGGCAGCCTGTCTGCATTGCTCAGAAAACTTCATATCTGACTGCACGATTACTCCCAGGTCTTTTTCATTTTCTACCACCTTAAGTGTAGTACCACACAGTTGGTACGTTTCTCTGGGGTTACTTCTACCCATATGCAGTACTTTGCATTTGTCAAGGTTAAACTTCAGTTGCCACTTCTTAGCCCATCTGCCCAAATTATCTAGATCCTGTTGCAGTAGCACACTGCCATTACTGCCATTAACAACCCTGCCAACCTTTGTACCATCTGCAAACTTCGACACTAAGCCTGATATAAAATAAATAAATTTTCTGTTTATACTCTGAGATCGCCAACCGGGTTAGCCAGGTGGGTAAAGTGCTTACCTGGCAACCCAAAGGTCGGGGATTCGAATTCCGCCTCGGGCTTGGATCAAAGCACTGCAAAAAAAAAAAAAAAAAAACCTTGGGAGGTGAATTATGGTCACAGAAGCCGATGCGCCAACACCTACCACAAAAAAAAAAAAAAAAAAAACTCCGGGACGACCAAACGGTCAGAGGAGTTTACAAGATACACAGAATACAAGAAACAGCACCCTATTCAGCAGTCACGGGCTTGAACTCCGGTCACTCAAGGCACGTGTACTTATGCACCCGCGCGCCTGACCACTAGGCTACGGCGGCCTTCATCAATATCATTGATAAATATACAAAAGGACCCAACACTGAACCCTGTGGGACTCCACTAATAACACCAGTCCACGAAGAGCAGCACCCATTGATTACGACCCTCTGCCTTCGCCCACTCAATCATCCTTTTATGCATTGTAGCAACTTACCCTTAATACCATTTTGCTCCAATTTGTACAATAGTCTTCCATGGGCAACAGTGTCAAAAGCTTTCCTGAAATCCAAATATATGATATCAAAATTATTTTTTGCATCCAGTTCCTTTGTAACCACATCATAATATCCTATCAAATTTGTCAGACAAGACTTCCCTTAACAAACCCATGCTGTGTCTGAATTATTGCTGCAGTCTTGTCTAGATGATCCTGCAATGCATCTTTAACCAGTGACTCCATTATTTTACACGGAACAGAAGTTAAAATAACTGATCTGTAATTACTCATGTCACCCTTCGATCCTCCTTTGTGAATTGGGGATACATTTGCACATCTCCAGTCCGTGGGGACCTCCCCTGAGTCCAAGGATGGGCTTATAATTATGGCTAAGGGTTTGCTTAGTTGCTTTGCCGCCTCCTTTAATATAACTGGATAGATCCCATCCACCCCAGGTGCCTTTTTATGTTTAACTTCAACAATTTCTCCCCCAGACCATGGTCCTAGTTGTCTAGAGCCATGGTCGGTAATGTAGAGTAACTCGCTAATATGAAACCCAACAGTAAATATGAAAACTCTAATATGAAACCGAATTCTAAAACAAGAGCCAATTGACAAATTTTGATGTGATTTTCGTGTTAACCAGTGTAATCAGATGAAGAGTATTATTCTCTCTTGCTGCCTAACAAGCTGCGGCAAAAACAGCCATCAAATAAATCCACAAAAGTTTTGAGTGTGTGATGACCAACCACAAGTTCCAGTGAATATCTGGAAAGTTAAAAGCCCCCATTATTTCATTCTGATTTACTGTCCTACTCTGCTTCTCAGTACAGTTGTTTGTTGTACTCATTCTAGTCATTAGCCCTATAATCGACTCCAAATGTTGTGGATATTTTATTTGTAAAAAAAAAAATATTTTAAAAATATGTTTCCAAGAAAAAAAAAAAAAAAAAAAGGATCGTTCATAATAGATTGAAAATACAGGGGGATATATTAAAATTAAACTGCTTTGAATTATTTTGGCCGATTTTAAATACAGAACAAAAGCGGTTTCATAAAAATCGCAATGAAACTAAGAAAGGAATAACTGCGCCATCTGGAGTTTCAATTGGGTACAAATTTAAAAAATTAAAATAAATAAAAAGTAACAAAAAAAAAAAAAAAAACACCTCCTACATCATCTGACAATCTCTGTAATAACTGACTAGTTCTTTCTGAAATTTATTACTAGCCACTAGCCGATTGAAAATTTCTGCGTACCTGTCCTACAACCTTCTTTCTTCACTCCAATCAAAGTCGTTTCCATTCAACATTGACCATATATTTTCCAATCAACATTGACAATACATATTATATACAGTATATATACAATAAGTTTATTTATCATCAATTTGCTATACATAGAACGAACAATTTTAAATATGTATAACAATTATATATATTAATCGCATCGAAAATAAGTAATGTTCTATAACGAAATTCGTTGTGATTCTATCAGTATATTTTTTAGGAAAATAAACATATTACTCGATACCTTCTGAACGTTTCGCGGACCTCCCCGGACCCTTGTTTGGGAAACGCTGCCTTAATTCACCTAAGTTCTTCTTGCAGGTTCCTAGTCTCCAGATGCTAGTTAGTTTCTGGATGTTAGACTTGGTTGCACTCACTATAAACATCAAAAAAAGTTACCAGCCCTTTATCTAAATTTTTTCAGCAATAAATTATAAGAAACAGAATGGTGAGAAATTTTTATTCTTTTGTTGTAGTGTTAGAATGTAGTTGTTTTTAATTCCAAAATGTATTTTGTTATGCGTTCATTGATTCTTACCAAATATATTATTATTTATTATTCGTTTTTTTAAGGGGGGGGGGAGAAGACCGATGAAACTTGACACAAAAGCACCAGGTGTTCTTAACAATGCTGTATGGTATAGTATATTGTAATAATTTGTAATTTATAATAAGAAATTTAGACTTATTAAAAATAGAAACCATGGTGAAAACTAGATGTGAAGTGATATATGAATATGAACCTTATGGTGGAAAGAAGCTCCAATATTTTGCTCCACCAGCCAAAACAAAAAAAAAAAATAAATAAATAAATAAATCATATCAGCGTGTTTCTTTCCTCACAGAGGAAAAAACTTGTTGGTTGAAGGAAAACTGTCTATAATCCAGTATAAAATTCTTCCTTCATTATGACACTGGTCAACAGCTGAAATGTTTTTGTAATGAAATTAGTCAATTTCAACTAATATTAGTAGCTAAGTGCGAATATGACAGTTAAAATGGATTATTAGCTTTAGTTTTGACGATACTGTACATGCCACTTTCAGTGCATTTTTTGCTTGATTTTTGTTGAAATTTGGCATTAGGGCACAGTTTGTGCAGCCACTGGTGCTGAGTCAGGTCCCAGTCTGAGCCAGGGACCTGACTCAGTGTGACTCAGCCTGTGCTGCACTTGTTTCCGACTGATCAAAAACATAAAATTTAACATGCTGTGTAACTAGCGTAGATAATTTTTGTTATTAGCATTACCAGAGGCATACGATGCAAGAAAGCAAGCTTATGCAGCATCAACCAAAAACCACCCATTTCACCCCTCCATTTGTTCCAAATGCCTGTCCAGCTCAACCTTAAATTTATTTAGGCTATTAGCTTCCACAACAAAAGATGGAAGCCTGTTCCACCAATCAACTACCCCCCTGGCTAAAGGCAAATTTCTCCACATCGATTCTACAACTATCTTTCTTAAATTTGAAACTGTGCCCCCTCAGGTTCTCAGTCTGAGCAAGAGAAAGAATCCCATCAGCATTCAGCTTGCTCAACTCATTCAAGGCCTTATACACTTCAATCAGGTCACCTCGCAGGTGCCTACTCTCTAGGCGCCGCAATTTGCAGAACTTAAGCCTTTCTTGTTAACAGCACCCCTTTGTTCCCCTCGGCAATCTTGTTGCCATTCTTTGTACTTGTTCTAGAAACTCTACATCCTTCCTAAAATGAAGCCTCAAGACCTGTACACACAGTATTCTAGGTGTGGCCTGACCATTGCCTTGTATAACGGGATTATCACCTCCCTGTCCCTGCTAGCAAAATTCCTATATATCATTAACAAGATTCTATGACCGGCCCTGGCAGCCCGCCTGCACTGCTCTATGTACTTCATATTTGACTGCACAATTACCTCCAGGTCTTTTTCACTTTCCACTTCCCTGGGTGTAGTACCACACAGTTGGTACATTTCTCTTTGGTTATTACTACCCATATGCAGTACTTTGCATTTGTCAATGTTAAACTTCAGTTGCCACTTCGTAGCCCATTTTTCCAACTTATCTAGATCCAGTTGGAGTAGCATGCTGTCTTTACTGTCGTTAACAACCATGCCAACCTTTGTATCATCTGCAAATTTGGACATTAAACCTGATATACCTTCATCAATATCATTGATAAATATACAAAACAACAATGGGCCCAACACCGAACCCTGTGGAACTCCACTAATAACATTTGTCCACGAAGAGCAGTGTCCATTGATTACCACTCTCTGTCGTCTCCCACTCAACCATTCCTTTATCCATTGAAGCAACTTACCCTTAATGCCATACCTCTTCAATTTGTACAGCAGTCTTCCACGTGCAACAGTATCAAAAGCTTTCCTGAAATCCAAGTATATGATATCAAAATTATTTTTGGCGTTCAGTTCCTTTGTGACCACATCATAGTATCCAATGAAACTGGTCAGACAAGACCTCCCTATAACAAACCCATGCTGTGTCTTAACTATTACTGCAGTCTTGTCTAGATGATCTTACAATGCTTCTTTAACCAGTGATTGCATTATTTTCCTCCAAATACAAGTTAAACTGACAGGTCTGTAGTTACTTGTGTCACCTTGTGAACCCCCTTTGTGAATTGGTGATACATTTGCACACCTCCAATCCATGGGGACCTCCGCTAAGTTCAAGGAAGCTCTCATAATTGTGCTAAGGGTGTGCTTACTTCCTTTGCTGCCTTCTTTAATATAACTGGATAGATCCTGTCCACCCCAGGTGCCTTCCGTATGTTTAACTTCAACAATTTGTCCTCCACTTTGCTCACAGTTATTACAAAATCACTTAGTTCCTGTTAGTGTTTGATAAACTTCTGGCACTCCCCTCATTGAATAACTCCTCATGTGTGAATGTGGATGCACAATAGGCATTCAGTTTATCAGCTACCCGAGCATGATCATCAATAGTCAACCCATCTATGTTAAGTGGTCTAATCTGATTCATCCCTTTCCTTCTAGAGTTTACATAAGTAACGAACTCGTTGTTGTCTGTCTTTGCATTCTTTTCCAAAGATTTCTCGTAATCTACCTTCGCCTGCCTAACCTCCTTTGTGACTTGATTACAGACTAGTTTATACCTGCCATAGGCTTTTGTGTCACCTGATACTTTATATGCATCCCATTCATTTTTCTTGTCTGCAATGAGCCTCATTAATTCCTCTGACATTCATTTAGGCCTAAACCTTGAACTGTATTTCTTAGTTGGAATGAAAAGCCTAGTAACCTCCAAAATTAAGTCCCTGAAGGCTTCCAATTTAGAACTCAATGTTGGTAACATCATCAGTTGATCCCACTGTACAGAATTTAAAAACTGTCTGAGACCTCTGTAGTCACCTTTACGAAAGCAAAAGCCCTTCCCTTTAGCCTTGATGGTAGTTACATTAGCATTAGCATGGGCACGTGATGCAAGAAAGCAAGCTTATATAGCATCAGCCAAAAAACAACACGCAGACTCTTCTCATTTAACTCATTCACGTGCTCTAAATGTTTGTCCAGTTTTGTCTTGAATCTGTTTAAGCTATCAACTTCCACAACAACAGATGGAAGTTTGTTCCAACAATCAACCACCCGCTGGCTAAAGGGAAATTTCCATACATCTATGCTACAACTGTCTTTCCACAATTTGAATTTATGTCCTCTCACGCGATTACGCTGAGCAAGAGGAAGAATCCCATCAGCATTGAGCATGCTCAAACCATTCAAGGCTTTATACACCTCAATCACCTCATTCAGTTTATCAGCTACCTGAACATGATCATCAGTAGTCAACCCATCTATGTTTAGTGGTCCAATCTGATTCAGAGAACTGTTGGCATCGTGTGGAATGTGCAGTTGCCAGAAAGAAACCAAAGACCCTTTGTGAACTTCAGGAAGCCATAATTCGTGTTTAGAACCACAAACTATCAGTTGATTATCCTCAGAAATTAATCTTGTCAATGCCTCGACGGTGTGCTGCTGTCATCAGGGCCAGAGGCGGTTCAACTAAATATTAGTTTTACCTGGTAAACTTTTCATTTTGTTTTCCATTTAAAATGACAAACTGAATCAAATTGAGGGCTTCTGATAACATTTCGGCCATAATTGTCGTGTTTACCAAAACTGTTGTATAAAGGTTGCAAATGCTCATTTTGGAATATTTTGAGAGCACCTGTCAAATATTACTTAGCTTTGCCTTAACTATTAATAAATATCTTTTGTTTATATTTCTATTTGTGATGCTAGTCATTAATGTAACATACCATCGCGAAAAAGGGGCAGAAGCAACCCTGGGGGCTCACATTTGGTGAGTATGGGCTTGGCACACCCAGGATACTGAGCTGGATACCATCATTCTTCTCTTTCTTGGTGATTCCCTTCTACTTCTCTCTCTCTCTCTCTCAGGGTAACTAGGGAAATTTTTTTTTTTTTTTTTTTTGGCTGTTGCAGCATAATCCTCAGGCTTCCTTGCACCATATAGCTAATAATAGTAATAAAAAAAAGTGAAATTCCTTGGTAATACACTTTCTTTGAACACCAGTGTGTATATATATATATATATATATATACTGCTTTTTTTGTAAAAAAAAAATAGGTGCCGATACTTATTCTTTGCTATCAGAAAAAATTGAAAACTAAAAGGATATGAAAAGTACTCTGAATTTTTTTTTCTCCTGATATTGTTACTTCAGTAGTAATATTTTCAGAATAAGAACAAGCAATTAAGTGTATTAACACACAGTTTATTAAGCATAAATTTATTATTCAAGTATATAAAAAAATAAGAAAAAATAATTTCATAATAAAGTTTTTGTAGAATATGCCAAATTTTTATTAAGTTCTCATCGGACACCCTATGCCAGGGGCCGGCAACCGTTTTTGAGTGAAGAGCCATTTTTGATCTAATTAAAAAAAAAAGAGAGAGAGAATCCGAAGAGCCGTACCTCAGCTCAAGCTGGGAGGGGGGCTAGAGTTTTTTAAGAAATGGAATAGAGTAGGAAGGTGTTTATTAAAAAATATATATTTTTTGAAATATTAATACTGAAAAAAAGTAACAAACATCCAATTAGGCACAAATTAATGTGTCTTTTGCTGATGGACTTGAGCAAGTGTCTTCCAACATCATGCGAGTATGTCGTAATTAAAAATGCTCGCATTGTTCAGACGACGGTTTCTTAATTTATTTTTAATATAGTTCATGTTCAAAAATATTTGCTCGCAGAAATACGTCGAACCAAAAATTGAGAGAAATCCAAACGCAAATATTTTCAAATTTATATATGGGTCCGGTAAGCTACATCACGCATCGAACACAATTTGGTATGCATTTTAAACTCATCTATCGCCGTCCAATTGCATGGGCAGCCTCTTGCCTCTCCAAATCCCCAATTTCAGTTTTAAGGCATTTTAGTTTTTCACTCCACATGTCCTTGATTTTTTCAGTCCTCTAATTCCATTTCAAATTGTGCTTCATGTGAGCTGTAAAGTTAAAGAGCCGCAGTTACATGTTAAAAGAGCTGCATGCGGCTCGCTAGCCGCAGGTTGCCAACCCCTGTCCTATGCCGCCTTCTTTTCTTCCTCTTCCTCTTTGTGTGTCAGTTGCTGAATGACGTTTCCGAAGCAGCCACCAATCGACATATTTTGCTGGATCGAATTTAAGGAACAGTAGTGAAGAAATTGTTTTTGTTATCAGCGAAGCGCTGGCAATCAGATTCATTTGTGAAAATCCTCGTTCACATTCACTTGATGAAAATTGGTATCGTACTCAGAGCGTTTCATCAAATGCCTTCAATTCTTCTGAAACCTTATCATTTGGGTATCCACGAATTGCCTCTCTCTCATTTAACTGTAACCTAATCGACAATTTTCTAACTTCACTTTCACCAAATGCCAACAATTCATGTTTAATACCATCGTTGTCCCCGTTTTTCCTTCTCTCCTCATCGGTATTGTCACTAGTTCTTAAATTTGAATTTTTTTCCTTTTCTTTTTTTTTTTTGAAGCTGTCCAAAATGTCGGCGTCATTCGGATATTATTCAGGTACTGTGACCATGTAAACAGAAATAGGGAAATTTTACGGAAAAATGTGGATAATGTACTTCCGCGAAACAACAGATGGTTATTTGTCGGGGTAAAAGAAAATCACTTTTCTAATTCTCGAACGGGGCTGTTGTTTTGTTGTTGTTTTGGTTTTTAGGAGCATTAGCAACTAAGGCCATATTGCTCCGGGATATGCGGTGGTCATTCCCTGACCTTTCCGCATCTTCCGTATTTGGTGGTGACGGGCTCGAACCCCGGTCTAATCAAGAAGCATGTGATACGCACTACTGCTCCTTCCCACCTGGCTACGGAGGCGCCCCTCGAACGGGGCGCTTACGGTTGATTCACAAAGGTGTCCAACCTACGGCCCGCGAAGAAGGTGAACTAAAACAGCATTTTAAATTTTGTTAATTATCAAAAAAAAAAAATTTTCTCAGTAAATGTAATTGTGTATTATATTTAATATAATTTTCGAATATTTCAATTTTCATGCAACAAAATAGGGAAAATATAACACACTAAAGAAATCTAAATGAATTACTTTGAATATGGCACCTATACGGGAAAAGGTTGGGCACCACTGCAATAGAAGATGGGCTAGATCCCATTGGGAATACACCTTGATCTGCTCACTCTTGACTAGCGCAACTCCTCCGTATGTGGGACAGGTGGTCGGATAGGTTTTACCAGGTAACACTAAGTTGTAGAATGCGTTAGCTCTCTTAATTCGCGCAGCAGCACTAATTGCCTGAAGGCCAGAAATGCGAACAGTGCGTACCGAGTTAATTCACTCCGCCCGATATATGAAAATTTTCTTCACTCAACGGAAACTATTCCAAGGGGAATTCAAAATAATTCGCTATAAAAGGACTTCGTTAAACAGAGGCCCGACTGAGTAATTTAGAATTATAAAAATGGTTAGACAGTTTTATATAGAAAATATCATACACAGTAAAAAATGCAAATTTAGTTAAGTAATTTTAAGCTTATTTGAATAGTAGGTAAACATGTGAAAAAAAATTACCGAATATTAATTTCGAAGTACACTGCATCCAAAGGTCACATGTTGCATACGCACCAGTTGCATACCATCCCAAAAAAAAGCACTATATATATATATATATATTTTTTTTAATTATTTATTTATTTTTAACCCTTTCACTCACTCATATTTTTTACACACACCAGTGGGGATGCAATAGTGTGTAATGTAAATTTAAATACTAATGCATAATAGTTAAGCTTAATAAGCAAGAATATAAAATATTAAAACCAGGGTTAGCAACATTTATGGTTTGTGTTCTTTTTCTAACACACTTACCCTCTCTCATTTGTTCTTCTGGCTTTCATAACCCCAGGGGCTCACATCTGGCGAGTATGGGCTTGGCACACCCAGGGTCCTGAGCTGGATATCATCATTCTTCTCTTTCTTGGTGATTCCCTTCTACTTTTGACTCTCTCTCTCACTCTCTCAGGGTAACTCGGGGAATTTTTTTTTTTGGCTGGTGCAGCATAAGCCTCAGGCTTCCTTGCATCATGTAGCTAATAATAATAATAATAATTTCATTTGTTTGACTCAAGCTTTCTGCACTGCACTCTCTGGGCATCTCAACTTAATGTTATGCTTCAGTTGTGGTGCAAGCCTAACCACAAGTTTTTTGCAGGCCAGGGGAGAATGCAGTGATAATGTTTATATTGTTAGTATATAAAGTAAGGTAAGTTATTATTAACTTTGTATTCTTTTGGCCAATTACATTTGCTCTTCCACCCATTTCCATTCACCATAACGCTCATTCACTCTCCTTCCCTCATGCTGGGTCACTCTTTCTTTCACCAAAACTGACATTTATTCCCTTTTACCATAATTCCCAATTCACTCTGTGCCCAGCCTATTCATTATCATTCATTCATTCATTCTACATTGCATCCTCTTGCTACTAGCTTACTGATATTTTTCAGCTAATCTACTTCCCTGACTCCCCTACATGGTCAATGTAGGGGAGGGAGATGTCAATCAGGTTTCTGTCAGGGTGCAGAATACTGCTGTCCCAATAGTTTTTAAGTCATCGTCTGGGTGTGATGGGAAACGTGGGCAATTTTTACTATTGGTTATTGTCCAATTGCTGGGGGGGGGGCTGAATTGCATTTCTCTGGATAATTCTACACATTTCAAATGCTTTCCTTTTCTATAATGAACAGATGTTCTTCTCCCATGGGAAGGGGGCCAATCTGTGCTATTAACTTTGTTCTGGGGGTGTCATAAATTATACATTCATATAGAATGTGTGCCCAGTCTTCACTCTCACCACACGTGCAGTTTGGGTCATCAGTCAGCCCTAAGGAGGTTAGTTTTGCCTTTAGGGAGCCATGACCTGTCAATATAAATGTTGTAAAAAGTCCAGGGGCATACCAATTAGGTGGCTTTGGGCTAACCATTGACACCTGTGGCAGAAACCATTTGGTAATCAGACCTCTGGTTTCCTGCTCCCACTTTGTTTGCCATAGCTCATGGAGTTTTGTGGCTATTCTTTTTCTTTCAACGTTGAAGGTGCTGGCTGCATCAAGGGCTCTTCCCAGAAATTCTGTGGGTATGCTAAGCATTGTTTTGTTATATAGAGATACTAAAAAAGTCCCATTGATTCTTCAAATAACATTTTAAAGTTTTTAAGTCTATAATATAAGCCTCTTTTGGCTACTCCCAGATAAAGTGGGAGAGCTCCGGCCAGCAACTGTAGTGCAGGTGTGCTTACTGTGCGACTTGCTCTGGTAATAGTGAGAAGTATTGTTCTTTGCATCGATTCTAATTTATTCCTATTTCTTACTATAGCCGAGTGGGTGAACCATGCACCAGCTTCATAGGTGATAACAAGTAGGAACATTGCACAGTATATGACTGCCAGGGTCTTTCTTTTGAGCCCCCAGTCTGCTTGACTGAGCCTGGCAATCAGCAGTGCAAGAATCACTTTCATCTCTGATTGTGGGTCCTGTTAATCTATTAGTCTATGTTTCTCATCCCCGGGGTTGCAGTTTTCAAACCACCTAACACTACCCTGAGAGCATCAGTAAATATTCTGGTACCCCTTCTTAAGTGTATGCCTTTGACCACAGAAACATGTTTGTAGGTAATGAATATGTTAAGCATTGTTTTGTTATATAGAGATACTAAAAAAGTCCCATTGATTCTTCAAATAACATTTTAAAGTTTTTTTTTGTTTATAGTATTTACAGTGTGACCCTATGGACACTCCATAATTTTAAGTTGTGTTAATCTCTTTTCAGGAGAAGAGCTGGCACTAGATCAGCAGTTCTCTCACAAAATATTTCACAGAGTTGTGGAAAATTTTTTTTTTTACCAGTATAGTTTACCAGCAGGAAAGTGGTGTGGCACACCACTTTCCTGCTTTCATTGACAATGACAAATATAAATGATAATGTTAAAAAAATTCATTTGAAAAAGAAAAAACAAAAATTTAAATTAGCATTAACAATTTTAAATTATGCTCACAATTCACTGTCTTTAAACAAATAAATAATTCAGATATCTTCATACAGAAATATAATGGTAGCAAATATGAAATAGTGTTGCAACAAGCATGTTAGCATTAGTAGAGGCATATGATGCAAGAAAGCAAGCTTATGCAGCATCAGCCAAAAAAAAAAAAAAAAAACCTCCACTTCACCCCTCTGTTCATTCGAAATACCTGTCCAGCTGAGCCTTAAATTTATTTAGGCTATCAACTTCCACAACAAGGGATAGAAGTCGGTTCCACCGACCAACTAATTGCTGGCTAAAGGCAAATTTCCACACATCTATCCTACATCTGTCTTTCCTCAATTTGAATTTATGCCCTCTCAGGTGATTATACTGAGCAAGAGGAAGAATCCCATCAGCATTGAGCATGCTCAAACCATTCAAGGCTTTGTACACCTCTATCAGATCACCTCGCTGCTGCCTAGTCTCCAGGCACTGTAATTTCCAAAATTTAAGCCTTTCTTCGTAAGAGCAACCCTTTGTTCCATTCACTAATCTTGTTGCCCTTCTCTGTACTCGTTCCAGCAGCTCTACATCCTTCTTGAAATGAGGCCTCCAGACCTGTATACAGTAGTCAAGGTGTGGCCTGACCATTGCCTTATACAAGGGAATAATCACCTCCTTATCCCTGCTGGAAAAAATCCTGTATATCATTGATAAGACACCATGAGCTACTCTTGCAGCCCTTCTGCACTGCTCAGAGAACTTCATATCTGCCTGCACAATTACCCCCAGGTCCTTTTCATTCTCTACAACTGTCAGTGTAGTACCACAGAGTTGATACGTTGCTCTGGGGTTGCTGTTTCCCATATGTAGTACTTTACATTTGTCAATGTTAAACTTCATTTACCACTTCTCAGCCCATCTGCTCAACCTTTCCAGATCCTGTTGCAGCAGCATAGCGTCAGTAGTGTCCTTAACAACCCTGCCAACCTTTGTATCGTTTGCAAACTTGGACATTAAGCTTGATATACCATCATCAATATTATTTATAAATACAGAAAACAATAATGGACCAACACTGAACCCTGAGGGACTCCACTAATAACATTAGTCCGCGATAAGCAGTGTCCATTGATTACCACTCTCTGTCTTCTTCCCCTCAACCACCCCTTTATCCATAACAGCAATTTGCCTCCAATGCCACACTGCTCCAATTTGTGCAGCAGTCTTCCATGTGCAACAGTATCAAAAGCCTTTCTAAGATCCAAGTATACAATATCAAAGTTATTCCCTGCATCCAGTTCTTTTGCGACTGCATCATAGTATCCAATCAAATTGGTCAGGCAAGACTTCCCCTTAACAAAACCATGCTGTGTCCGAGCTATAACTGAAGTCTTGTCTAGATGATCCTGCAGTGCTTCTTTAACCAGTGCCTCCATTAATTTTCCTGGAACAGAAGTTAAACTCACAGGTCTATAATTACTTGTGTCAGCCTTTGATCCTCCTTTGTGAATTGGAGTCACATTTGCACATCTCCAGTCTATGGGTACCTCCCATGAGTCCAAGGAAGCTCTCATAATTATGGCTAAGTGTTTGCTTACTTCCTTTGCTGCCTCCTTTAATATAACTGGATAGATCCCATCCACCCCAAGTGCCTTTCTTGTGTTTATCTTCAACAATTTCTCCTCCACTTTACTCTCAGTTATTACAAGATTATCTAGCTTACTGCCAGAGTTGAATGCACCTCTGGCATTCCCCTTGCTGAATAACCCCTCATGTGTGAATGTCGATGCAAAATATCCATTTAGTTTGTTAGCTACCTGAGCAGGATCATCAACAGTTGAACCATCGATATCAAGTGGACCAATCTGATTCATCCCCTTCCTTCCAGAGTTTATATAAGTAAAGAACTCTTTGCTGTTTTTCTTTGCATCCCTTGCCAAAGATTTCTCGTAATCTGCCTTCGCCTGCCTAACCTCCTTTGTAACTCGGTTACAGATCAACTTATATCTATCATAGGCTTCTGTGTCACGTGTTAATTTATATGTATCCCATGCATTTTTCTTCTCTGCCATATGTCTCATTAGTTCATCTGACATTCATTTAGGCCCACACCTTGAACAATATTTCTTAGTTGGTATGTAAACCTAGTAGCTTCCAAGATAAGTTATTTGAATTTTTTGAGTTGCAGAAATATGTCTGTAACTTTGCAGTACAAAAATGTTTTGTCATCGTTAAAGTAATCCAATATTATGGATATGGTGAGAAATAGAAAAGGCAAAATAAAGTTGTCTGATATTTGTCATGGATTTTTGTGGGTTGTATTAGAAATAAGCAAAAAAGGCTTTTCCAATGAATAGAAATAGAGGGAATGAACAAACAAGAAAGAAAGTTAATTCACTCAGTCTGAAGTTAAACTCCAAAATTTCTTATTTACCTGTAACTGCTGTTTCTTTTTAAGATGAGTCTTCCTTGTAAGGAAGACTCATCATGTCATAATCCTCACAGGGAAAGACAAAACTTTTCCATAATTTTGGATTAAATATGGTATAAAAATTTTACTTGCATATTCTTTGTTTGTACTCAGTGGTGCATTATACCTTCATGGGGCCCATGGCAAAATGGAATTTGGGGGGGCCCCATCTTTAGATGGAGGCCCCAAATTCCATTTTCAATTCCAAATTCCATTCCAAGGCACTCTATTTTTTAAATTAATTCAACTATTTAAAGAAGAACTAAATATAAAACCATCAAAATGGGTAAAACAATTTTTTAAAAGAAATGTAATTTTGAAATTAAGCTTGAAGTAAAGTTCATTGACCTTGGCAGGCAAAACGTTCAGTTTACAATAAAAAAATCACTTAAAATATTAATAAAAAACAGCAATGAGTTTTGAGACAGTGATTTTGGCACCCCCCTCTGATCAGGGCCAAGGCTCATGTCTTTTTTTCCTAAAGGATAATGCATTTGTACTCATCTAAAAGATAACTAATACTATAATTATTCAGTGAAGTTTTATGTAATTATTCAGTGAAGTTTTATGTAATTATTCAGTGAAGTTTTATATAATTATCCAGTATTATACAATTATTGCTTAATGCAGTTTTTGATTGTTTGTGACATATTTATGCTTAAAAATATATATGTTTTTACTTTTTATGTATTAGTATAGTAATATTTAAAATATACCAATTTGGTTATGAACTCCTTGGAAGAGCTCTCTGCATCTGTCTGTGTGATTTGTTCACTATTTTATTTTATGGAATGTGTTTGTCACAGATGTAATTATAAATCATAATAAAAGATTACATAATAATCATGGCATAAGAAAAAAAATGTATTGATGTTTTAAACAATAAAGGTTATACATTTATGCCATTGTGGAAATGGCTTTGTTGATGAAAATTATTTCACTAAAATATGAATACATGCATTTTTGAAATTTCTGATACTTAATTTACACAGCATTCAGAACCATTAATTTTCTTAGAAACATTTGATCTTCTGAAAGAACACATGAACAACCATAACTTTCTTAACCAATGACACTTTGATACCTAAGATGCATATATCTTTGATACCTAAGATGCATATAACTGCTTAAGAGATTTGCCTTTTCTGACACTCAATTTGGATACAAAGAAATACATGACTATGCAATAGTATGACCCCAATGTTTTCTTAGAAACACAGTTGCTAAAGTTGTCTTTAAATACAGTTATCACACCGGCACTTACATTATTACAATTTAACTTCCGTAATTTTGTTTATATTATTTACAGTATGAGCAGAATTCAATGAATAAACACTACTTTATGATAAAACTCATACACAAACACTCATTTTTTTTTTTTTCCATTATAAATGACAATAATTGCAATGTGCCATCAACATGTAAACAGTTGTTATCTATAAGACATATTTGTACAATTATTTAGTACTTACACAAGTAAAGAATGATTAGCTGTTTTTTATTATTTTTTTAAAACATACATTGTCAGGTGCCGTTACCAATAATTATCTAGTTTGAAATAAAATGGCATGTATCTGGCCCTGATTTCTTTTATAAGAAAACATACTGTATACTATTGCTGAATGGCATCTAAACATTATTAATTATGCCATTAAAGAAAATTTCTACTACCTCTTTTTTTTAAATGTTCCCTGTTTTTAAAGTGTCTTAATATTGACTGTTCTTTTCTTTTAGATAATAGGTTGCCCAAAAGAAAAGGGATAGGATGACACAAAAGTAATCATGATCATGTGTTTTTATATATTTGTTTTGTATAGTTAACTATGTTATTCATATTTACATTTTGCTTAATTTATTCAGTAAACCTTCGGAATTTAGAGAAACCTCTGCTCTAATGAAAGCTGAATTAAATAATTGTTTAAGTAAATACTAATTATTCTTTTTTTTTTTTTTATAATTCTGGTTTTTGTTTCTGAACTATTAAGTGAGGCAGACTTGATAATGAGAAAGGGTTTCATCTGATGACATTTTACTAATAAAAATAAACTGTAACCTGAATAATAACTAAATGTTTTTGACTTTACTTTAGGAAACCTTATGTCAGTTTGTGGGACTCAAGTGGCATGCTGAGAGCAAAGCTCAACCTCTGGTGAGTACTGTAGTTTATGTGAAACCAGCTAACTGTAACTCTGCACTAAATGATGGATGTCAGATGAATTAATGAGGCTCGTGGCAGAGAAGAAAAATGCATGGGATGCATATAAATTATCAGGCAACAAAGAAGCCTATGGAAAATATAAGCTAGTCTGTAATCAAGTCACAAAGCAGGTTAGGCAGGCTAAGGCAGATTATGAGAAATCTTCGGCAGAGGATGCAAAGAAAAACAGCAAAGTTCTTTACTTATGTAAACTCTAGAAGGAAAGGGATGAATCAGATTGGTCCACATAACATTGAGGTTTCAACTACTGATGATCATGTAGCTGCTCATCAGTAGTTGAAACTGATGTAGCTGATAAACTGAATGAATATTTTGCACCTGCATTTATACATGAAGAGTTATTTAAGGAGGAGAATGCCAGAAGTTTATCAAACTCTATCAGAGAGCTAAGTGATTTTGTAATAATGGAGAGCAAATTGGAGAAGAAATTGTTGAAGTTAAATATAAGGAAGACACCTGGAGTGGGTGGGATCTATCTAGTTATATTAAAGGAGGCAGCAAAGGAAGTAAGCACACCCTGAGCCATAATTATGAGAGCTTTCTTGGACTCAGGGGAGTTCCCCATGGACTGGAGGTGTGCAAATGCATCACCAATTCAAAAAGGGGGTTCAAAAGGTGACACAAGTAACTATAGACTTGTTAGTTTAACTTGTGTCCCAGGGAAAATAATGGAGTCACTGATTAAAGAAACATTGCAGGATCATCTAGAGAAGACTGCAGTAGTAGTTAAGACACAGCATGGGTTTGTTAAAGGAAAGTCTTGTCTGACCAGTTTGACTGGATACTATGATGTGGTCACAAAGGAATTGGATGCAAAAAATAATTTTGATATCAGATACTTGGATTTCAGGAAAGCTTTTGATACTGTTGCACCTGGAAGACTGCTGGTACAAACTGGAGCAGTATGGCATTAAAGGCAGGGCCGTGCGGTAGATTTTCTCAGTATGATGCAAGTCTTCGAAATGCCGCCCCTTAATGGTTCAAATTGTATTTTGATTTTGCTGCTTATGCCACCCCCTTACGGTGCCGCCTGATGTGGCCGCCTCTCTGTATCATAGCACGGCACGGCTATGATTTAGGGCAAGTGACTACAATCGATAAAGGATAGTTGAGTGGGAGATGACAGAGAGTTGTAATCAATGGACACTGCTCTTCGTGGATTAATGTTATTAGTGGAGTTCCCCAGAGTTCAGTGCTGGGCCCATTGCTGTTTTGTGTATTCATTAATAATATTGGTGAAGGTATATCATGCTTAATGTCCGAGTTAGCATTAGTAGAGGCATTTGATGCAAGAAAGCAAGCTTATGCAGCATCAGCCAAAAAAAAAATAAATAAAAATAAAAAATAACCACTTTCACTGCACCCCTCTGTTCATTCGAAATACCTGTCCAGCTGAGCCTTAAACTTATGTAGGCTATCAACTTCCATGACAAGGGATGGAAGTCTGTTCCACCAACCAACCACCCGCTGGCTAAAGGCAAAGAGTTTGCAGATTATACAAAGGTTGGCAGGGTTGTTAACAACAATAAAGACGGTATGCTACTGCAACAGGATCTAAATAAGTTAGGGAAATGGGTTGAGAAATGGCAGCTGAAGTTTAACATTGACAAATGCAAAGTACTGCATATGGGTAGAAGTAGCCCAAGAGAAAAGTACCAACTATGTGGTACTACACTCAGGGAAGTGGAAAATGAAAAAAGACCTTGGGGTAATTGTGCAGTCAAATATGAAGTTCACTGAGCAGTGCAGATGGTCTGCCAGGGCAGGTCATGGAGTCTTGTTAATGATATATAGGAATATTTCTACCAGGGACAAGGAGGTGATTATCCTGTTGTACAAGGCAGTGGTTAGGCCACACTTTGAGTACTATGTAGAGATCTGCAGGCCTCATTTTAGGAAATATGTAGAGTTGCTATAACGAGTACAAAGAAGGGCAACAAGATTGGTGAGGGGAACAAAGGGGTGCTCTTACCAAGAAAGGCTTAAGTTCTGCAAATTGCAGTGCCTGGAGACTCAGCACCTGTTAGGTGATCTGGTTGAGGTGTATAAGGCCTTGAACAAGTTGAGCAAGCTCAATGCTGATGGGATTCTTCCTCTTGCTCAGATTACGAACCTGAGGGGACATATATTCAAATTGAGGAAAGACAGTTGTAGAATAGGTGTGTGGAAATTTGCCTTTAGCCAGCGGGTGGTTGATTGGTGGAATAGACTTCCATCTTTTGTTGTGAAAGTTGATAGTTTAAATAAATTTAAGGCTGAGCTAGACAGGCATTTGGAGTGAATGGATGGGTGCAAAGGAAGATTTTTTTTTTTGGCTGATGCTACATAAGCTTACTTTCTTGCATCATATGCCTGAACTAATGCTAAATCTCTTGCAATGGAAGATTTATCTGGCTTACATTTTTTTTTTGCTAAAAATTTGATTTAAAATGAGCAAAATCATTGAATTTTTAGGAGTAGTCAAAGGCAGAATAATGAATTACTAATTTCCAAAATTTTTTATTGAATAAGTCAGATAATCTTCCATTGCAAGAATTTAAACTGGAAAGTATAAAAATTTGCATAGTTGATATTCTGAATATCTTAATAACTTATAAACAAATTTTGAAAGCTTCACTTAATGCAAAATCAGTTATAATTCTACTTTACTAGCAATTGTTAACTTGTTTCTTGATGACCACATGTAAGTTTTTATAGCTTTTAGCTTCAAAAAATTTTTCTTTCACCAGATGCTGCAGTGAGAAGAAATGTTAGAAGAATTTTGAAATCACTGTAAGTATCAGTAAGCAATTTATGGACCATGCATGGTAAAATACATTTCTTTTATGAAACATATTACTGAGTTATTTTTGAGATATAAGTTATTTTTTATTTTTATTCATCTAATCACAAACTTCTGGTTTGGAAGTAAGCTGTACTAGCATCACATAGTTATGTTATACTAATATAGTGATCTCTATTTCTCTTCAACTTTCCATTAATATTTTGTGTGCATTTTTCAGTTGGATTTTCATTATGTATGTTGCATATCTAAATTTTTTTTTGTCAACTGGAGCATGGAGTTCACCTTACTCACCTTGCCCTAAGGCTAGACCTGTTTTATATTCAAATGAAAAATGAGGTCAATGACCTGCTTATAGCAAGATAAGTTATTTTTTATTTTTATTCATCTAATCACAAACTTGGAAAGTTCTCTTTCATGACCATGTGATATTAGTGGATTTAACTGCAGAGGAGTTCAAGTTTGTAATTATAATTAATGGCATTAAATAAATAGTGAAGGTATATGAAGAAGATAAAAAATAAGTCTCTTGTCATGTGTGAATATAGTTTGTAAAGCTAAATTAAGCAAAATGAACCCCTATGTACAATATTAACATGTATTTTCATGTTTAGAAGTTTATACTACTTTTTCTTTATTTTTCATTTTCTCTTTTAAAATAGTTTGATGCACTTTTTATATGAAGTGAATTACAAAATGTTGCAAGGTTCATGACCTGCAATGACACTGAAATGATTTTTTTTTTAAATAATATATGATAGCTCATCTACATTCACGCATGAGGAGTTATTCAGGAAGGAGAATGATGTAGGTAAAGTAAACATTGGCAGTGAGCTGGATGATTTTGTAATAACTGAGAGGAAAGTGGAGGAGAGATTGTTGAGGATAAACATAAAAAAGGCACCTGGGGTGGATGGGATCTATCCAGTTATATTAAAGGAGGCAGCAAAGGAAGTATGCAAACCCCTAGCCATAATTATGAGAGCTTCTTTGGACTCAGGGGAGGTACCCATAGACTGGAGATGTGCAAATGTAACCCCAATTCACAAAGGAGGATCAAAGGCTGACACAAGTAATTATAGACCTGTTAGTTTAACTTCTGTTCCAGGTAAATTAATGGAGGCACTGGTTAAAGAAGCACTGCAGGATCATCTAGACAAGAATTCAGTTATAGCTCAGACGCAGCATGGTTTTGTTAAGGGCAGTTTGATTGGATACTATGATGTAGTCACAAAAGAACTGGATGCAGGGAATAACTTTGATATTATATATTTGGATCTTAGAAAGGCTTTTGATACTGTTGCACATGGAAGACTGCTGCACAAATTGGAGCAGTGTGGCATTGGAGGCAAATTGCTGCTATGGATAAGGGGATGGTTGAGTGGCAGAAGACAGAGAGTGGTAATCAATGGACACTGCTCAACGTGGACTAATGTTATTAGTGGAGTTCCTCAAGGTTCAGTGTTGGGTCCATTGTTGTTTTCGGTGTTTATGAATGATATTGATGATGGGATATCAAGTTTAATGTCTAAGTTTGCAGATGATACAAAGGTTGGCAGGGTCGTTAAGGACACTACTGACGCTATGCTGCTGCAACAGGATCTGGAAAGGTTGAACAGATGGGCTGAGAGGTGGCAAATGAAGTTTAACATTGACAAATGTAAAGTACTACATATGGGTAACAGTAACCCCAGAGCAATGTATCAACTCTGCGGTACTACACTGACAGTGGTGGAGAATGAAAAGGACCTGGGGGTAATTGTGCAGGCAGATATGAAGTTCTCTGAGCAGTGCAGACGAGCTGCAAGAGTAGCTCATGGTGTCTTGTCAATGATATACAGGAATTTTTCTAGCAGGGATAAGGAGGTGATTATTCCCTTGTATAAGGCAATGGTTAGGCCACATCTTGAGTACTGTATACAGGTCTGGAGGCCTCATTTCAAGAAGGATGTAGAGCTGCTGGAACGGGTACAGAGAAGGGCAACAAGATTAGTAAATGGAACAAAGGGTTGCTCTTACGAAGAAAGGCTTAAGTTTTGCAAATTACAGAGTCTGGAGACTAGGCACCGGCGAGGTGATCTGATAGAGGTGTATAAGGCTTTGAATGGTTTGAGCATGCTCAATGCCAATGGGATTCTTCATCTTTCTCAGAATAATCACCTCAGAGGGCATAAATTCAAATTGAGGAAGGACGGATGTCGGATAGATGTGCGGAAATTTGCCTTTGGCCAGCGGGTGGTTGGTTGGTGGAACCGACTTCCATCACTTGTTGTTGAAGTTGATAGCCTAAACAAATTTAAAGCTCAACTGGACAGGTATTTCGAACGAACGGAGGGGTGAAATGGGAGAGGGTTTTTTTTTTTTTTTTTTTGGCTGATGCTGAATAAGCTTGCTTTCTTGCATCATATGCCTCTACTAATGCTAATGCTAATGTATGAGCTATCATATGTTATTTATAATAGGAAATATAGGAAAGTTACTCTCCAAGAGAAACTTTCTTATATTCATTTACTATACAGTTTTATACACTTATTGAAGCTTCAAGCAGATCTGAGTTAATTCTGTGCCCTGAGAAGAATGACACAACCTATCATAAGAAGGGGGCTGCAGTTATAATACTTATGTTATGATGGCCTTATCAGTAAAACATTAAAAGGAAAGTAAGTCTGCTTACATTACTCATTCCTGAATTAATTTTTTTAGTGATATACAGAAGGAAGCATTAATAAATATAATTAATAATTTGTAATCAATGCATACTTCTTGGTTTTATATGCAGTTTGCATTTGTACCAAATTTATATATAGCTTTTCGATCTTTTTCTTCTATTCTCCAAGAATCTAACACTAATTTGCTTTTCTTTCTCAACAATGTATTTGTTGAGATGCGAATTTTCCATTTGTGATACCAGGCTTAATTACTTTTTAGTACTCCCCTTTGAAATTTATTTTTTTAATTTACTTTTCATTTCCTATTTTATTATTCATTTGAGTTTCTTGCATTTTGACCTTTCCTCATTCCATCGCTATGTATGCTCTGTACCAGCCAAATAATTTTCATATAATATAAATAATATTCTTGATACATAATTGTTATTACACATAATATGTAATAAAAATTATGTATTAAGAATATTATATTTTAATTCCACACTTTTATCATGTATTAAGAATACATGATAAAAGTGTGGAATTATAAATATGTAGTATTAAGATGTTTATTGCCATTTTATAGTTAACTACACAAACTATATTAAACAGATTATATACCATGCTATTTACAACGTAGCTATTCTTGCTTTACTTGTGACAATGATACTGAAACAAAGCTAAATTTTGGATAACAGCTAAGGACCCTAACATTATGAAGAATTTGTTTCCTCTTTAACAAGGACTAAAGCTGAACAGAACCAAATTCCAAATTTCTGTAAATTCCTTTCAGAAAACCAGGAACTGAAGGAAGGACATGACATGTTATTATTATTATTGTTGCTCTTATATTATTTCTCCCTGATTGGGGGATTCTGCTCCGTGATGGGTACTGCTACCAAGTACACAGAGTGGTTGTAATGTCTGGTATTACTGTTGGTCGAGAAAATCTCTGACTGTCCTACACGTGTTCAGGATTACGACTTTCTGGAATTCCTTGTAGGCCTATTGCTGTTAGGCTGCTATATAGAATCTTTGGTACCATACCGGTAGTTGACACAATGATCGGAATGGTTATTATTATTATTAGCCATATGGTGGAAGGAAGCCTGAGGCTTATGCTGCACCAGCCAAAAAAAAATCCGAATTAGCCCAAGAGAGAGAGTATTACTTGTTGTTGCTTTTTGGTTTTTAGGAGCATTAGCAACTAAGGCCATATTACTCCGTGATATATGGTGGTCATTCCCTGACCTTTCCGCACCCTCCGTATTTGGTAGTGACAGGCTCGAAACCCGGTCTAATCAAGAAGCGTGTGCTTCGCACTGCTGCTAGTATTAGTTGTAAATAGAAATGAAGGTGAGCGTGAATGAACAGTGTGGATACAACTCCAATCCATAATAACAATAGAAAAACTATAAAACCTTTGAGAATCTTAGTTATGTTTTCTTCAGCATACATCATGTGTTATTCATATATAGTGAGAAACCTGAGCTTCAGAATAAAACAGCAAAGCAGATAGCTCAGAGCAGAGGAGATGCATTGCCTCGGAGGGGAAATTGATGAGGGCAGTTTTCCTATGAATCAGGGTCTTATCATTTGCATTGTGTGCAGTATGTACAGGTAGGCCCCGCTTTACGACATTTATTTTACACTGTTTCACATTAACATCCTTTTAAATTAATAATGAAAAAAAAATAATAAAAAAAATATATATATATAAAGAAAATTTGAAAATGCAAGTGTAAATGCATCACAGGAAGTGGGTACCTAGGTGGCACTACTATCAATGTCAGTTGCTTTCTCTTCATCTGCCAGTGTGCATGTGTTATGAGCTGTGCCTTAAATTTTAATTATTTCCTGTGTTAATTAGTGCCTTATCATTTTAAATAAAATTTGCAACCATGTCTTCTAAGCATAGTGGTGGATCTGTGCTGCACATGTTAAAAAAAGCTGCAAATCTTTTAACGATTGAAGTGAAAATGGACGTTATTCACCTTAAACTTAGCACCTTCTACTGTTATGACCATTATGAATAATGCTGGAAGATAAGATCAAGAAGTCACAGACAGGGATTGTTAATGTAAGCGTTTCTGGAACAACTTATTCAAGGAGTGAGATAATGGAGAAGATGGACAAGTTATTAGTGCTGTGTTAGATTGTTGTTATTGTTATTTGGTTTTTAGGAGCATTAGCAACTAAGGCCATATTGCTCTGGGACATGCAGTGGTCATTCCCTGACCTTTCTGCATTCTCCGTATTTGGTGGTGACGGGCTCAAACCCAGGTCTAATCAAGAAGCATGTGCTACGCACTGCTGCTCCTTCCCACCTGGCTATGGAGGCACCGCTGTGGATAGACGACATGAACCAAAATAACATTCTTGTAACACAGGCAGTGGTTATGGACAAGACTAGGAGCTTGTTCAATGAAATTAATGAGGAATTGGGAAGGACCGAATCATTTTCAGCTAGCAGGGGCTGGTTTCCCTGGTTCAAAAACTGGACCAGAATTCACAATGTAAAAATTACTGGTGAGGTGGCTAGTGCCAACACTGCAAGTGCTGAGGAATATTTTCCTATATTCCAAAAATTAATGGATGAAGGCTGCTACACCCCAGACCATCTTTATGGTTGATGAAATGGGACTGTACTGGAAGAAAATGTCTGGTAAGATGTACATAGCCTGTGAAAAGAGGTCTGCTCCTGGTTTTAAGGCTGAAAAAGATTGGCTTACATTACTTCTGGGTGGTAATGCATCAGGCATGTTTAAGTTAAAGCCAAAGTTGGTATACCATTCAGAGAATCCACGTGTTGGTATACCATTCAGAGAAGACTTAGAGGAGGCAGTGCAGGCATTGTGAAGACTGTTTCTTGTTTCCTGGCACTCTTAAAGGTTGGCTGGATGTCCTGGAGCATTAAGAAGGCATGGGTGACCCAGACCTTTTTAAATGAATGGTTCACTTCATACTTTTGTCCAGAGGTGGCCCAATTTTGTGCAGCAAACAATTTGCCTAAAAATGTTGTTTTAGTCTTCGATAATGCTCCAGGACATCCAGCCAACCTTTAAGATATCCCTAACTATGTTCTGAATGTGAAGGTGATTTATTTGCCACCCAACACAACCTCACTGTTGCAGCCAATGGATCAGGGCATTATTGCGACCTTCAAGGCATACTGTTTATGTATGACCTTCAAAAGGATTGTTGAGGCAGTGCAGGCATCTAACTCAGTGACTTCTGGAGGTTCTACAACATCCTTAAGACCATAAATAACGTTGCTGCAGCCTGGAAAGAAGTGTCACAATCATGCATGAATGGCATTTGGAGGAAATTGTGGCCTGATGCAGTGTCTTATTTTTTTGTTTGAGCCAGTTTCAGCAATGGCTGAAGATGTCACTCGGATGGCTGAGGATGTTGGCCTTGACAAGGTTGACATTGATGATGTTAGTGAGTTCCTGCAAAGCCATGGTGAGCCTCTTTCAAAGGAAGACCTAGAGGAGCTGGCTGCACAACTGGCTAAACAGAATTTTGAAGAGGAAGAGCAGGAGATTGTGCCAATTAGGATCCTCAACACAAAGACACTTCAATCAGTTTTGGTACAAATACAAACAAGCTGTGAAACTCTATGTGATAATGACCAAGACTGGGAATACAGCTCTTCCATCCAAAGAGCTGTTACTAACATATTGAAGCCCTACCACAATATGCTAGAAGAGAGAAAGACTCACCAGACATCATTTCTGCAGTTCTTTTCTAAAGCCAAAGAACCTGCAGAACCAGTCGACCCTCCATCCCATTAACACCCCCCATTATGCCATTGTCAAAGAACATCAATAAGGGGGCAGACAGTGGTGTTACTCCATACATACTCCAAAGATGGCTCTACAGGAACGAAGTACCAAGTTAAATTTTTATTTTATTACTTATATTTTATCTATAAATATTAATTATATCTCATAGTTATAAAATAACACAAATATTTAATTTAAAAAAACACTTATATTAACTGTTATGGTTCAGTTTTCGTAGTGAAGGAACTTTCTTTCATAGTGAAGGATCCCATTTAAATACATTATAATTCTTCTTTGATTTATGCCACTTCAGCTAACAACCCTGAGGAAGTGGAACATAATAAAGACATAGGAGATGCCTTTGTGTATTTTCAATGCAGAGAAAGTGGGGAAATTAAGCTGAAATTCAGCATTCTGTTAGGTGAAAATTGAGTGCTTGAAAAAAATCATTTATTGCCCTCAAAGGAAGTAAAATGGGGCCCATCAAGTATTCAACTGTTCAGCACTAGAGACTAAACTTGTATCAGGCAGCACAATGGAATCATCAGGAGTAGAAGGCTTAGCTATTGTTGGTAACTTTGATGTCAGGGAAATATGCAAAATGGACAAGAATTGGACCATAGTATGGCTGCCAGAAGCAAAAGTTAATGATACTATAGTGTGCACTACTTTGTTCTTTAATGTGTACTTGCATATTTGCAGACCATCTGTAGCAGGACACAATACAACCAAAGATTCTCTTTTGTGTGTTTTCAGTGCAACAAATGTGAAGAGATTAAGCACAAATTTCATGAGGTAGACTTTTTCTTGGTGTGGTCTGTGCTTGTTAACAGGAGAGGCTATTTTTACAGGGATGGAATACATTTAAAATAGAAGTGGTGCAAGAATATTTGCTGATGCTTTCGAGGCTGATAGGGAAGTTGGAAAACTGCTAGTTTGGGGGGGGGATACACAGTAATAGTTTAACAGCAGCCCGAGTAGAGCTGAAATTGATTCTTGAGCTGCTTCTGTTTACCCCAGGGGCTCACATCTGGTGAGTATGGGCTTAGCAAACCCAGGGTCCTGAGCTGGATATTATCATTCTTCTCTTTCTTGCTTTCTTGGTGATTCCCTTCTATTTCAGACTCTCTCTCTTTCTCTCAGGGTAATCTGGGAATTTTTTTTTTTTTTTGGCTGATGCAGCATAACCTCAGGCTTCCTTGCATCATACGCTAATAATAATAATAAACATATAGCAGCCTGAAAAGCAAGGCATGGGGAATTACAAAATCTGTTGGTGGGGAGGGCTCTCATGCAATGAGCAAATATATAGGCTGTGTTAGAATTCATAAAAATTACACATATATGTAATTTATATCCCTGATATCCCTATAATGAGGACATTATAGGGATATCAGTGGTGCCACTCAGACATAGTCGATGTGGAATTCAATTCTTGGATTATCTCTCTCTAAGGAAAGCCTCAAAATTCAATAATCCTTCTAATTCAGTGCAGTATATATGCATAAATGCAAACTTTTATTTAGAAAGACTTATACTGTTCTCTGCTGATCCCAGTGAAAGAGACTCTTGCTAAGGTTGAGCAGAAATTTTAGGTAGCCTGTTAGTCTTTCTTTGTGAATTTTTATAAGTTTATCACAACAGAAGATCTCAAGAGAAAACTGCAAAATATGATCAAGTCTTACAGAATTACAGTGCAAATAGTTAATTATTTAGTTAAAAAAATTAAATCATTTATTATGAGATTCATCAAAATTCTCATTCTACATATAGTCTTGCTGGAAGAAGAATGTCCTTTAGCATTCAACTCATATTAGAAGTAAACAATTTTCAGATTGCAATTAATAAATTCTTATCAGATATATTTCTTAACACATTTAATTTTGAAGTCTTATAATAATAAGAATTTAATAAGTAAACTTTAAAAATTTCAGCTTATTTCAAACAATATCAAAACAGGCAAAATGTGCCAAGACCTGGAAACACTTTTTTAAAAATTGCATTGTAAGAATTATGAAAGCAAAAAATCAATAAATAAATAAAAAAATAAAAACCAGATTTCTTAGGAATAGATATCATTATGCATATAACATATCAAAGCTTTCCACCTTTTTTCACAGGAGATCCTAAAAAAGCAACCTAATACTAAGGATAAGGCACCATTTCACTCACAGCATTATAAGTG